>NW_024082835.1:0-80274 GCF_003009895.1 Hyaena hyaena
CTGAGGACTGATGGATGTGGGGGGGAGAGGGGGATGGGCATGGAGGAGGGCACTTGTGGGGATGAGCGCTGAGTGTTATGTGGAAACTAATTTGACAATAAACTATTTGTAAAAAAAATTATTGTATAGTTAATGTAATCAGTGGTCCATTAGGTCTTACGTCTACCATTCTATTATTTGTTTTCTTTTTTTCTGCCTGATTTTTATTTCTCTGTTTTTCCTTGATGGTTCTTGAACATTTTTTAGAATTCCATATTGATTTATCCATTATGTTTTTGGTGTATCTCTTTTTATAGCTTTTTTAGTTATGGCTATAAATATTACATTATACATACACAACTTATCAAAGAATACTGTATCAGCATTTGTCAGTTCAAGTGAAGTATAGAAAACTTCTCTTTATGTCCTTCTAATTTCTTTCATTTATGATTATCTTAAATTACATGTATTGTGGACTGTGTTACAATTTTTGCTTAAAGTATAAACATAAATTAAAACACTCAATTAGAGGATAGTACTTATCTGCATTTTTGCTTTCTGATTTTTTCTGTCTCTTTCTGATACTTTAATTTTCCTTCTTTTAAGGAGAATTTTCTTTAGCCATTTTTTAGAGGAAATTTACTGGTAACAAATTCTCTCCATTGTCCTTCACCTGAAGTTGTCTTAATAACCTTTTCATCCTTTAATGATATTTTCTCCAGATATAGAATTCACAGTTGATAGTTCTTTCAGCACTTAAAAAGTACAGTGCCATTTTCTTCTGCCTTCCATCATTTCTGATGAGAAATTTGCTATCATTTAAATAGTTTTTCCTTTATTTATAATGTGCAATTTCTTACTTGGTGCTTTCAAAATTTTTTTCTTTGTCTTTCATTTTCAGCACTTGAATATAAGGCATCTTTCCATGGATTTCCTTGTGTTTATCTTATTTGGAATTTGCTCAGATTCATGAATCTGTCAGTTCATGTGTTTTTCCAAGTTTGGGGCTTTGAATACTTTTTTTAGACCCAATCTTTTTCTCTTCTTCTGGGATCATAATAGTATGAATGCTAAGTTGTTTTTTGCGGTTTTTTTTTTGTTTGTTTGTTTTTTTATATAGACCCACAGGTCCTGACATGGTGTTTATTACTTTCTTCTAGTTTATTTGCTCTCTGTTGTTCAGATTGAGTAATTTCCATTCTGCTTTGGAGTCTATCCAGTGAGTATTTTATTTTTGTTAATGTATTTTTCAGTTCTAAAATTTCTGTTTAGTTTTTCTCTACATCTTCTGTTTCTTTGCTGAGACTCTGTATTTTTCATACATATTAAGTGTATTCATAATTCTTATTGATGTATTTTTATAATGACTGCTTTAAAAAATTTGTCAGATAATTCTAACATCTCTAGTTTTAGTCCTGACTTCTATTTATTGTTGTCTTTTGTTTTAATTCTGTTTGAAATCATTCTTGTTCTTGGTATAATGAATTATCTTCTGTTGAAACCTGGATATTTTGTGTTACAATGCTTGGATTCATTGAACTCTTGTTTCATCTAACATCTTTCAATTTCACTCTGGAATCCAGAGGACATATTGCCTCATTACACTCAGATAGGAGTGGGGGTCTAGATTGTTCACTCTGTCTTCAATGACACCCTGCCAGAGAGGGAATCATCTGGGTGAAAGTGGCATTCGGGCTTCCCAGTAGGCCTCCCTATAGTATACCTGGAAGGACAAGGAGGACTGTCTCATCACTGATCCTCATGTGACCTCCACTGACATTGCAGGGTGATGGCCTCATTGGCTCTGAATCATGGTAAAACTCCTTTTCCAACAAGCCTCCTCTGGCAACACCCCCGTGGGGGAGTAGAATGTGCCCTATTACTACTGGGTGGAAAGAAGTCCATGCTCTGCTCATGGTCTCAAATGACACCATAGAGTCTAGGGAGCTTTTGTTACCACCTGACAGGAATGAAAGTCCTACCTTCCCATTCAGCTTTCTTTGGCACCACCTGTGGGGGTTGGGGACATTAGGTTCCTTGTATAGTCCCCATGGGAGTGTTTAGTCTAGACATTACTCAGCCTTTAAAGGCAAGAGTGGATGGGGCTTGATGATGTTTGACTACAGTAAAAATGTTATTGTCTAAAAGTTTTCTGTCTTGCTATGTTACCCTTTTCTGGCCATTTGGCTAGGAAGGGAAGAGTTTTCTTAAGGTGTCTTTTCTTTTCTTTTGTCTTTACCTGCCGACATTTCCAGATAGCTGGCTTATACAGTACTCAGTCTGAGATATGTGAGACAAAAAGAAAACATGGGTAAATCACTGCTGTGTCAATCTTGAGTTCCCTGGGCCATTTATATTTTTCTCTCTACCTTTTAATATATTTTTGTGTTTGCTGCTGCTGCTTCTCCTCCTCCTCCTCCTCCTCCCCCTCCTCCTCCTCCTGTTGCTGCTGTTTCTTCTTCTTCTTCTTCTTCTTCTTCTTCTTCTTCTTCTTCTTCTTCTTCTTCTTCTTCTTCTTCTTCTTCTTCTTCTTCTTCATAATAATAAATAATAATTCTTCTTCTTCATTTTGGAGCTCCATGCCAGAAATGGGAATGAAGACCAAATGCATGCTTATTATAAATCAGAATATCACAACTGGGCATTCCATTGGATTAGAAACAGTGGTTTCCTTCCCCAGTGTCCAGCACCTATATTTTGTTGGGAGGATGCAAGAATACTTTTAGAGATTCTAAAAGGCATGCTCATATTGTGTTGACACTGTCAGGTCAGTTGCAAGTGATGGCAACAGCTGAAATGACCATTCTGTTTGCTTCTGTAAAAAATATAATAGGTAGTGGTTTTATTTATACTTACTGGGAAGAATAGGAGATACTACATTAGTCCATTTTAAAGAGTACTTTTACTCTCTTACTTTATTCTTTTTGTACAACATGTTAAATTTTTTCTGTCATTTCAACTAGTAAAAAAAAAGACTAAAGAGGGAAGATAAATGATTGTAATCTGACGTGTTTAACCCTAAGTGTCATTAATAAATTCCCCAGTGTTATACTGTTCTTACATTCATGAAATAAAATAATTGTTCAGAGTGTATAATTTATTTTAATTTAGGCCTCATGTATCAACATAATTTTCATTATGTTTAATTATGAAGGCAATATTAGTTGTGAATGACCATCATGTTTGACCATCTCATTGTCAAGGTATTTTTTTTGCATTCTCATACTTTTCTTCTTATTCAGCTTCTTCCTGATTTCTTCTTTTATTCATGAGATCCTGTTCTTTGGTTTCTATTTATTTGAAGAATTAATTTCTTTTGTCCTTATTCTGGAATGTTATTTAGCTAAACATAGAATTCTATTATATTAGGCTGTCAAAATGGAAATAAAGTTTTATGTTCCAAGGTGTAAGACATGGAACTTACAATATTGAGTATTAAATATGACAGGGTTTGTCAAATATCTGAGCAGGTAAATTTTCTATCAGGAGCTCGATAATAGCAGCTCATTGCCTTCAGGTCTCTTTTTTGTTTTTTGTAAAAATTTAAATAAACTTTATTGTTTTTCCTTTTTGTGTCTTTGATGGATTTCTTTGAAGTTATCTAACTATTTGGAATTTGCTCAGATTCATGGAAATTGTGATATTCTACATACTTACTAATGAAAGTCTGGCTGTGGATTTCTTTTTATCCTACTTACTTTTGTGAGTATTCAACCTGAGAAGTCATGGCATATAATAAATTCCAGAAAACACATTTCTTATTATGTTTACCTTCTTGCCCTCCTCTTCTCTCTAGCATATCTTTTTGGAATTCTTAAGGTTTGACATCAGGGTTTACCTCAATAGTTTGCTGTAACACTGACTATGAAACTCTGATATTTTTTATCTCATTTTATCTTTGTGCTGAATTAGAAGTAATTTTCTAGATCTAATCTCTAGTTCATCAATTGTTTGGATATAAAATAATGTTTCATCTTTTGACCTAACAGCCATTCAGTAATAGTCATTGAATGAATCCTGGAGTTAAGTAATTCTCCTTATAATCCATAGAGAGGCATCTCCCACTTTAGGTCAGTAACCTGTTCTTGAATTTTAGATGTTTGGCTAGAACATAAATAATTGAACAAACTCTCAATTAATTTCCTAATCATCTGTGTATAAGTGACAAACTCTCATGTCAGGACATAAAATACTTATAGCGTTGCTTCCTGCAACTCAAACAACTGTGTTTTTTAACAGTTGCTTTGCACTCAGTATCATGATGTCTCTCTGACGCCCACCCCTTTTGATTTTTGACACTCTTTTCAAAACATCTCTATATGATGTTAGTGTTCTGTGCATTGTGACTGAATGTCACTTAACAATTTTACCACATGTCATTTTGTTGAAAAACATACTGCACTTGGGAACATAAATATATTTTGCCCTGTGCAAACAACAACAGAAAAGCATTTTTAAAGATATAAGCATTTTGAGGACTCCACCCCCAGGCTAAAACCCATGTGAAATTTTCTTTCAGGACCAACCACAGGTAATTACAAAGTTCTACCTGACATGCCTTCTCCTGTCTAATGCTTCCTCCAGGCTTGAGGCAGCTTCTCATCGGAGTTACAGTCAAGGATTCAGGCCACCACCACCCTGCTCTTACATATATCTGCATTTCTCACCCAGACACCTTGATTTGGAGGCTAAAACCTTCCTTATGTGCCTCCCCTTTTAATCAGGATAAATAACCTTGACTTTTCTCCAATCTGGCTCAGGGCTCAGTACTTTCCACTCCTAGCTTTTCCTCCTCTCCTCTGCCTGGCCTCTGGGTACAAAAAAAAATGTCAGGAACCTTTTGTTTGGGGTTCCTTAGGCAGAAAGATGATCCCCACATCAGGGCTGATTCACTGGGCCTTGATGGCACTGCTACAGTAAAAATGAAACATGGGGGGTGCTGTCTCTTTTCCTGTTTAGCCTCTGGCATCTGCTAACATTGCAGTTTATGGTTCAAGGATTAACGTTCCTTTCACTTTGGCTTGTCTTAATCAACTACTCCCCAAAATAGCAACCAGCTCTGCCTGACTCTTGACATATGTCTTTTAAAGATAAGGCATTAAAAACCAAGTGGACTTCTACTAAGAAAATGTTAGCTGTTGAGACATTATGCAAGGCGTGTCATATTTAATATTCAATATTCTAGTAAGTCTCGTTTCTGACATCTTGTGACCAAAACTTTGTTTCCATTTTGACACTTTCCTTCTGAAATATTTCAAGGAATAAAATTACTTAGTCAAATGTATGGACATTGTAAAAAAAAAAAAAAAAAAGCTCTGTAAATATTGCCAATTATTTTTTTCCAAAGGTTGTAACAGTTTCCTTCAAATGAGCAGAGTATGCAGTGACCAATTCAGAACACCCACATACATGTTGATTTAATTTTCTCATCTGTGAGCATTTGATGCATGAAAGAATAGTAACTCGGGTTTTCTTTCTAACGCAAATAAGGCAAATGTTCCACAAATGTCATTGAAGACATTTCTACTTTTTCTTAAAATATTTTGTAATGTGCTTCCCCTAGGGGATACACACACACTATGTATATACACACACACACACACACACACACATGGACACACACACAATGTATATATGTGTGTACGTACGTATGTGTGTATGTAGGCTTTATGCCCAGAGTGGAGCCCAATGCAGGACTTGAGCTCACAACTTTTAGATCAAGACCTGAGCTGAGATTAAGAGTCAGACAGATGCTTAACCAACTGAGATGCTTAGTTACTTCTCACCAAATATTGTTTTAAAGCAATTTTAGATTAACAGAAAAGTTGTGTAAAAAGTACAGAAACTCCCAATGTAAACCATATTCATCTTTCCCTATTATTTACTTCCTAATGATAGGTATATTTTCACAATTAATGAACCAATATTAATACAGTAGATAAAGTCCATTCTTCACTCAGATTCTCTTAGTTTTATCTAATTTATTCTTCCTGTTCCAGGATCCCATTCAGAATACCACATTATATTTAGTTACCATTTCTCTATAGACTAATCTTGGAGCTGATGGTGTGGAATGTTACCTCTTGGAAAATTGACCCCTTTATCCCTTACTTTGTCTGAAATTACTATAACTACTCCAGCTTATTCTGATGAATGTTAGCACATGGGGTAGTCTCTTAGGGCTGCTGTAACAAATTATCACTAACTGGTGTTTTAAAACAACAGAAATTTATTCTGTTTCACTTCTGGAGGCCAGAAGGAGATCAAGGTTATCAGCAGGGCCATGTTCCTTCAGGGGAAGAATCCTTCCTTGCCTCTTTCAGCTTCTGGTGCTTGCCAGCCATCCTTGGTGCTCCTCAGCTTGCAGCTGCATTTCTCCTACGACTTCTGCCTCCATTACTGCATGTTCTCCCCATGTGTCTCTGTGTCCTGTGTTTTCATGTGTGCTTCTTAAAAGGACACCAGGTTTTTTATTTAGAGCCCATCCTAATCCAGTACAGCCTTATCTTAATTAATTGTATCTGCACAGACTTATTTCTGAGCAAGGTCATATTACCGGGTTCTATGTGGACATGAATTTGAGGTAGACACTATTCATCAGTACAGCATAATTTTCTCCATCTTTTAACCTGTAACTTTATTTTTATGTGAACTTTTTAATGGAGAACATACAGTTCAGCATTGTTTTTTTAATCCAGTCTTTTTATCTCTGCATTTTAATTGGTATATTTATGCTATTTCCTTTTAAAGTGATTATTTATGTAGCTGGATTGATATCTACAATCTTTGTAATCATTTACTATCTATTGCAGTTGTTTTTTGTGTCTCTTTTATCCCTTCTGTTTTTTGTGCTTTAATTGAACATTTTATATCGTTCCTTTTGTTTCCTTTTTTAGGGTATCAATAATATTTATTTTAAAATATTTTAAGGGTTTTCTTAAATATATGTTCTTCTTAAGTGTATACATTTTTACAATATATATTTTTACTCACTTAAATCTATCTTCAAATGACAATATACCACTTCACATACAATGCAGTTATCTTACAACTGACTGTTCCTGATTTCTGTCTGATCTTACTGTCATTTATTTCAATTATTCATGTGCTGTAATCATTTAATACATTGCTATTATTACCACTTTAAAGAAATGGGTTGTCGTTTAGGGGCGTCTGGGTGACTCAGGCAGTTAAGTGTCCAACTCTTGATTTTGGCTCTGGTAATGATCTCACAGTTTGTGAGTTCAAGTAGGGCTCTATGCTGGCAGTACAATGCCCACTTGGGATTCTCTCTCCCTCTCTCTCTGCTACTACCTTTTTCTCTCTTTTTCACTCTCTTTATCACACACACTCTCTAACTATCTATCTATCTGTCAATCATCTATCTATCTATCATCTATCATCTTTCTATTTATCTATCTCTTTCTCTCTCTCAAAATAAATAAACTAAAAAAAAAGAAATAGGTATTTTTTAAATCATTAAGAGTAAGAAAAATAAAATATCTTATCTTAATTTATAACTTCATCGGTGCTCTTCCTTTCTTGTTGTCATTCCAAGTTTCTGACCTATGTCATCTTCCTACTTCCTGAAGAAATTCTTTTAACTTTTCTTGTATGGCCAGTCTGTTGGTGATGAATTCCCTCAGTTTTTGTTTATCTAAAAAAGTATTTATTTCTCCTTCCCATTTGAAGGATAATCTTACTGGATATAGAACTCTAGGTTGATTTTTTTTTCTCTCAGCACATTAAACATTTCATCTCACTCTTTTCTTGCTTGCATGATTTCTGACTAAAAGTTCATTGTAATTATCCTTGTTCTACTATAGAAAAAAAATTTTCCCATCCTTTGGCAAATTTCAAGCCTTTGGTTTTACTACAGTTTGAATGTCATATGCTTAGGTACAGTTTGTCTTTAGTGTGTGTCTGTGTGTCTGTGTCTATGTGTGTGTTTATCTTTCTTGGTGTTCTCTGATCTTCCAGGATCTGTTGTTTGGTGTGTCTGTCATCCATTTTTGAATTTAGAAATTCTCACATCAAATATTTCTTGTACTCTATGTTTTCTTTCTTGTCTTTCTGGTGTTTCAATAATGTATGTTATTCTTTTTAGAAATGGTAACATTTTTGGGGTGCCTGGGTGGCTCAGTCTGTTGGGCGTCCAACTTCGGCTCAGGTCATGATCTCACAGTTGGTGGGTTCAAGCCCCGGTTTGGGCTCTGTGCTGACAGACAGCTCAGAGCCTGGAGCCTGCTTTCGATTCTGTATCTCCCTCTCTTTCTGACCTTCCCCTGCTCACGTTGCCTCTCTCTCTCTCTCTCTCAGAAATAAATAAAACATGGGGCGCCTGGGTGGCTTAGTCGGTTAAGCGTCCGACTTTCGCTTGGGTCATGATCTCGCGGTTCGTGGGTTGGAGCCCCGCGTCAGGCTCTGTGTTGGCTGCCAGCTCAGAGCCTGGAGCCTGTTTCAGTCTGTGACTCCCTCTCTCTCTGACCCTCCCCTGCTCACGCTGTCTCTCTCTCTCTCCTAGAAATAAATAAAACATTAAAAAAAAAAAGAAATAAATAAAACATTAAAAAAGTTTTTTAAAAATGAAATGGTACCACTTTTTATTTTCATTCTCGTTGTATTTCAATTACATCATTTTCTCTTTCTCCCTGGGGTCACTCATCCTTCCCTTGACCATGCCCAGGGTAATAAACCCATTAAAAACTATCTTCAATAGTTTTGCTCCTGTTTTTAGATTTCTAGCATTTTGTTTTGACTCTTTCTTGGAACTTTCATCTTTCTGCTTGCACTATATACCTGTATTTGCATATTTGCACTTTTCTCATTCGTTCCATTAACATATAATCATAGCTATTTAAATGCATTTTCTGTTTCATATCTGGACCTGGATCCATTGCTTGCTTCTTGCTGTCATTAGCTTGTGCTTTATTCTTGCCTTTTACCATTCCTTGTACTTTTGTTGAAAGTTGGACTTGTGTCAGGTAATAAAAACTGAGGTAACTACGTCTTGAGTGTGAGCATTTATGTTACTCTGGATAGAGGTTGGCATGTATTTAATGTGTACTCTCACTGGGGAAGCCAGCAACTTCAAATTCCTCTGTGTCCTTGGTTTTGTCTCACTTTTGAATGTGGGCCTCCTGTTTACTCTTCCTTAGAGACAGTCTGTGTCTTTCACATTTTTCCACTGTAATTCACTGTTATTCTGTTGAAACCCTATTGGTGTGGTGGTCAGGTATGGGGGAAGGGGGGCATTTCATAATATTATCATTGAATCTCAGGGTGATAAGGGTGGTATAAGGCTCAGGTAAAATTGTCCTTGGAAACTAGGCCTTTCTTAGAGTGAAGGATCTAGGAGTAATTCATCAAAGTTAATTTTCTCTTCCTCATGCCAGGATCACTAGGGAATGTATCTCAGATCTTCACTGTGAGAACCAGGTAGCATTTGGGAGGTAATATCCTCAAAAGAGTGAGTCACTCCAAGACTGTCTTCATCAGCAGGTTTTCATTCTCACCAGCAACTGATACTAATTACCCTTTGAGTATTTCTGCCAGATTATGGCTTCAGCTGCTTCTGCTCCAGCCTGCATGTCTCAGCTCTTTCTCTTCATAGACTCCTGTATCTCCAGATTTCTGGGTAGTTGCTTTCCCTATGATTTCAGTTTACCGATGCTTCCAAAAGAAACTTAACTTTCTCATTGTTCAGATTTTTCTTGTTTGGAAAAATGAGAGTAACTACTTCCAATATCCTGTACATGTGAGGGCTGAAATTGGAAGTCATATTTTTCTATTAAAAGCAATCTACAAATTTGCTTATACTATCTAAAGATATCCTTCTCATATTTTTATATCTCAGTATAATTCCAAGTGAGATCCTTAGCTTGTATTTTTTAACATAAGGTATTGATCTGATACTGTTATATTTTGAGAAATGATAAAAGAATGAATAATCAAAATATTTGACAACAAAATGACAATTTGTTGTCACTGTAGTAGTCATCATGCATTTTATCCAAGTGACCTAGGCATGATCAAACGTTAAAGTATGTATTATATTGCCAGTAATTGGAAGACAAGAAATAAATGCAAATGTATATTAAGACCAATAATTAACAACGTATATAGTCCCTTTATCTTTTAATGTATTCTTTCCCTTATTTAATCTTTTAAAAATCATGCAAATGGTAAATATTACTGTAGAAAAATAATAAAGAATATAAAATTGCCTAATTCCTAACAAAAACTAATATTGCTACCATTTTAGTGTATATTCTTGATTTTTTTCAAGCTATACTTCAGTATACAAATTATTCTTGGAGAATGGGATTTTGTAATTGGTTTCATAACAAACTAAATAATATAACTTCAAAAATATACTTTCAAAAATTAGTATACTTCAAAATCATTAGTTCCATAAATTGTAATTTTTATACAATAATCTATTTAGCTAATTCCCTATGATTAGATATATAATAGTTTCCAATTTTTACCTATAACAAAACCATGATGTAGCAACTTCTAAAACATCATTTTCATCTTGTCTACTTGTTTCCTTGGGATGAAGTTTTAACAGCAGAACGTCAGTTCAAATGGCATGACTCTTGCTGAGTTCCTAGAAAGTATTGACTCTGTGCCCCAGAAAGCAGCTGACAGCTTTCTCTCCCTCAAGCATTGAGTGTGTCTTTTGTTCATATTTGCACCAAAGAGATTACATTCTTGTCAGTGTATATTCTATATATTGCTATATGTAATATTTAGATTTTAATGATAGTTTTAACTTTATTTATTACATTATTTTTTATTTCACTAACTCATTTATTATTATGTGTTTATTGCATACATATTTATCCATATGCTTATATTCTTATTTATTCTTCATTTGTGAATTGATAGTCATTTGCTCATTTTTCTGTTGATATCTTTGATCTGAAAAATAAGCAATAAATAGATATCCTGGCAATGAGTCATTTGCAACATAATCTTGTAAAATAGGTTTTGTTTCCTCATTTATTTATCTAATGGTGTTATGTAGTGTGTACATAAAGTAAATAATAAAATCAATAATGATGCAAGAAAAGTTGATGAATCCACAAAATTTGTGGGAGATATTAATAGAGTTCTTTCAGAATAAATATGATATAGGAGACTTGACAACAAATTTAAGTATCTTGGTGAAAATACAAATAATACAATCATATATGTATACAAAACCAGTATAATCTTTGCAAACACATACAGACTGCTCACAGAAATTTGCTGTGGGTTATGCATAAGAAAATTTTCAAGAAATTTTTAAAAGTAGAAATCAACATAGAGTAAACAATGTAATAAAATTCCAAATTAACACTTAAAGGATAGTCAAAATATCTCTACCTAAATATTAAGTCACTAAGAGAAATTAAAACTAAAATAATCATATACTTAGAAACAAGTGATAATCATAAAATTATGCTCCAAAACTCACTTATATAAAAGTTATTGCCTTAAATCTCTTTATCAGAAAATCAAAAAAGAATAAAATTTGGGAACTAAATATTCAAATGAATAAATTTTTAAGAGGACAATAAAATTAAACTAAATGAGATAGAAGAAAGGAGGGAAAGAAGGAATGAAGGAAAGTAGCTACATTATATTTCTTATATACCATTAAAGATATAATAAATAAAAATGTCACTAACAACTATGAAAATTATAAAATTGCTTGGAATAAGCCTAATCACAATGTTTAAACTTATATAAGGGGAAAGATAAAAGAAAGTAAATAAAATTACATATACTAATCCTTCCTAGGAGGATTCAATACTAACTATAGACATTAATTTTCCCTCATAGTTTATTTATTCATTTCCTCACAGAAGAAAGCTTCATTTTTAAAAGTTTTACGCTATAACATACCGCTAAAATGAGCATCTTACTGCATAAAAAATTTAGTGGGTGAAATTTTCTTTAGAAATGAAATCACTGATATGAATATTTCCAAATACTAATATTGACAAATTGCTTTCCAAAGTGATTGCACTGATTTATACTCTCACTAGCTCTACATGAAATTTCTTATTTCCCTACATCATTATCACTATTGGCATCTAAAAGTTATTAATCTCTACAAATATAATGTGTATGAACTTGTAATACATTACTGTTTAACTTGCAATTTATTTTAGTGAAATTTAATAATTCTTATTTGCTTATTTGCTATCAGGATATTCTTAGACATTTGTGGTCTCATCATTCATATCCATTGCTCATTATAACACAATAACACAGCACAAGTCTTTTTTTTTTTTTTTTTTTTTAATTTGAGAGAGACCATGAGCAGGGGAGGTGGGCAAAGGGAAAGAGAGAGAAAGACTCTTGTTTTTTTTTTTTGAATAGTTTATTTAGAGAGAAAAAGACTTTTAAGCAGGCTCCACACTTAGTGAAGAGCCCAATGCGTGGCTTGATTCCATGACCCTGGGATCCGAAATGTAAAGTCAGATGCTCAACAGATTGAGCCATCCAGGCAGCCCCAGAAGATATTAATAAATGTATTCTGGATATTATTTGTTATGTCTTGCTAAACGTTGTACATACCTTCTTCCAATTTGGAGTTTATCTTTTCAAAGTTTTTATGATGTTTACACATATGTGTTAATTTTTGCCATTAGTTTTAAATTAATAGTAAATAATTAGGATTAAGCTAAATTAATTAAATATTTCAATTTAAATTTATCCATCTTCTCTTTTATGACGCGATTTTTTTGTGTTTTAGGAAAGCATATCTTCCACTGTTGTCATCAAGATATTCTCTCTTTTGTTCGTTCTGTTTAAGATTTAAACAGACTTCTTCCATCATTTTTATGTCTTAGGTCCACCTGGTACTGATTTTGAGCAAGATGTAAGATAAACATGTCTCCAAATGTATAGCCAGTTGTCCAAGCATCATCTTTTATTGAGTGCAGACTTACTTCTATGACTTATAATACCACTTCTCTCATGTTTCATATTCATATTCTTGTTGCCCTATTAAAAATATGCTTTTTACCCATCCAGTGAAAATAGATTATAAACAAACAACAAAACAAATGTTCTTTTCACTACACCATTCCAGCCATCTTACAGCCTAATTCTCATTATAAGGAACAGCCTTATCAAATTTCAAGCTTTGGTTGAATTTGTTTCGCCATTTTTGTTCAAAGAATCAAATCAATACATATATAAAATACATTTCTAATCATATCTCCCAATTTCTTCAACATATATATATGTATATATGCATACGTATATATTTCTCAAATATTTTATCTGGGTTGAATTCATGCAGAAGAATTGGGCTTCAACTATAAACCTTTCCACATTATTCCGTTTTACTAAAATTGGAATTTCTGTAGGATTTCTGGTCTGGTCCATTGGCTTATACACCTCCCGTGTGTCACAGTTTTATTTACCATACCTTTGTTTTGACACTTGAAAAGGAATAAGATGGGTCGTTACTTACTTCTTGTCTTCTTCAATTGTCGTTTCTTGGTTCTAAACTTCTCCATATAAATTTTAGGATTGTCAGCTCAAGTTTCACAAAAAGCTCTGTTAGTTGTTTAGAACTGTATTACTTTACAGAACATTTAGAGGAGAAACACAACTTGATTTCACTGTCTATGAACATAATATATCCCACCCATTCATTTATGTCTTTGTTTATGCATTTCAATAAAATTTTTATCTTCCTCCAAGGTCTTCATATTTGTTAGTGAAAATGTGTTTTTCAATACCTTTATAACAAGGTTCTCTTCAGCAGAAACATGAGGAGTTTTTGTTGCTGTTGTTGTTGTTGCTATAAATTGTAGCATTGAAAAAATTTTTATTTCCTAATAAATTGTTGTTGAGGAATTCAAATAATCTAGAATGAAGCTAAGTTTGAATCCTTGCTTTGTTATTATTAATATGTGACTCTATATGTACACAATGATTATGTCTGAAAAGTTAGAGCTTTAATTCTTTGCCTTCTTTAATTTCTTTCTATTATCTTATTGTTCTGGTTAGAAACTCTAGCATCTTATTAAATACAAGTGCTGACAGCAGATATTAATTACTTAGTGAGAATGTGTCTATTGCTTCATTATTAACTGTAATGTTAGTAGAGATGTATGATCCAGTATCAAGTTTAGGAATCTATCTCATACCAGGTTGCTACATTTTAAGAAATTGAGATAGTATTAAATTTTACCAACTTCATTATCTGTTGAGATAAAGATATTTTTCTTTAAATTCATTTTTATTGAGATATAATTTACCCACAGTAAAATACCACATTATGAATTTTACATTTTTGAGTTCTAGTCTTGTGATTTAAAAAAATATTTATTTATTTATTTTGAGAGAGATAGAGCATGCACACATTGCATGTGTGTGAGAGATGGGCAGAGAGAGAGAGAGAGAGAGAGAGAGAGAATCCCAAGCTCCCAAGAAAGCTCCACACTGTCAGTGCAAAACCAGATGAGGGACAATCTCATAAACCTTGAGATCATGACTTAAGCTGAAATCAAAAGTCATACCTGCTTAGCTGACTGAGCCATCCAGGCACCCCTAACTTTGTTATATTCTAACAAAGACTATGTACTTTGTTCTGGCTGCCTTCCATAGATATATTTGATACTTTCAAGATTTGCTTTAAGCTTTTGTAATAATGGATCTAGGGTATATTTTCCTCTAGGTCTAGTTTAGCTCCATTATTAAGACATTATCTTTCTAGAATCTCCTGAATATCTCATGTATTTCACCAGTTTTCTCCACTCTGGATACTAGGAATTCAAATAAGTCTTGCTTGTGTGTGATCTCTGAGAATTGACTCTTTTCTACAAATTTTTCTTTGCCTGGATGTATGGAGTTTTACTGTATGCATATACAGAATGATGTTGAAGCAAAGACTCAGTGTACTCTTATCCATATCTCTAAAGCTCTTTTTCTGTGTATCTGCTTCAGCTCTAGGACTCTTGTCTCCAATTTATGGTAACCTTAGTCTCTCAGAACTCCAATTCTTGCTTATCAACTCAGCTAGGCTGCCGTATTCTCTTTGGATTATGTTTTTCTGCACCAAAGTCTGGAAATTACTTTAAGTGGACATTTGAGTGACCATAAAAAACACCTCATTTGGTTTTTGTCTCTGAGGGTTCTCAGTTCTGAGACTATTAAAGCCTTTAGGGGGAATATACTGACAATTTGCTGCTCAGCACAACCCTTAGTGCTGCTGTATGAAGACACTTTCTCCATGGTTCTTTTACATTTCTTGAGACGATCTAGAGCAGGTAATGTAGGGAGAGTCACAGTGGGGACCACAGAACACCTTACATTTTTGTGACTGATTTTTAATGTGCTTAAGTATATGATCTACACAGAACTCTTATTTTTAAATTTTTTGGGTGCAAAATTATAGGTGGACAGGTAGTGGGAAAAGCCAGATAGGAGGGACACCTAGATGGTTCAGTTGGTTAAGCATCTGACTTGCCTTAGGTCATGATTTTGCAGTTCACTGTTCAAGCCCTGCATTGGACTCTGTGTTGACAGCTCAGAGCCTGGAGCCTGTTTCAGATTCTGTGTCTCCTTCTCTCTCTTCCCCCTATCCCGCCTTCATGCTTGCTCTCTCTCTCAAAAATAAATAAACTTTAAAAATCCAGATAGGAAAATTAAGATAATCATGATTTTTTTAAAATAACTTGACAACACACACAAGCCAGCTTTCAAATTAGAGCTAAACAAATACTGTTTAGGATAAAACACAACCCTCTAAGGTTGAGATTAGACATTAATCCAAATCTTATCATGGTTTGTCAGATTCACACAGTCCATAAAAAGAGCTAAAGCTACTGTTTGGTAGTGATACATAAGCAGCAATAATAAAGATAAATAAGTCAGGAGCTACTTGATGTTCTCCATTTCATTTAGTAAGAAGAGTTAGGTGGTAGAATATAATACTGTGTTTCTTATCTTCATGGACATTTACAAGTAGCCTTAATAAATACAGAAAACCCTGCATTAGCTTCTGCTGGAGGTTAAAAGGAACACAAATGGTGGCACTTTCATGGTATTAGTAATGTTATTATTGCTGCCAAGCATGGATAATGCAAGGAAACACTGCATGAGAGAAACCTGAACACAAACTTCTCTTGGAAATCTGAGGTATTTATAACTACCATCCATATCTTTGTCTCCCAAAGCAATATTAAATGCAAAATCCAATATCAGACTTTGACTCATCCAATCTAAATAATGTAATCTTTAGTCATATTATACTTCATTTCTTCTCTAAGTAAAATTAGATTGAATTGCATCACAATAGATAGGAAATTCACCCTTATGGTTTTGGTGTTGTACAGCAGATACAAGCATGACTGCAAAGCCAAAGACATATTGCACTGAACATGAGATTTTGAAGGCAAAGAAACTATCTCAGTATAAATAAGCTCAGGATTTATTTGGATTTGCTCACAGGAAACTACCCTAATTCTCTAAATATCCCACTTCAGTTTGAAGCTGCTTACAAGGTTTAGTTCAGCTCCTCTGATTAGATTTTGTCCTGGGTGGGGGCACTAGTTCAGTGATCACATCCTATGGAACTTGGCAGACAGTTGTTTCTCTACCCATTGCCACTTTTATTCCAAGGACTTACCTGGGCTACTCTTGCAATGACACTCTTGTAGTTGAAGTGCCTTTGGACTTCCTGGTACCCCGCTTTTTTCTCATCTATATTAGTGGTTTCCTCAGAAAGTTGGTAAAATACTCCACTTTCAGGGAGGGGATTAGAGGATTTTTTTACTTTAAAAAGTCTCATATATATTCATGTACTTTATAAAGAATATGATGTATATGGGATGTATTTCATTATTTTTACTATTAATATGTGCCATCAAAAATACTTGGTAACTGAACTACTGAATACTGTCCTTGATTCACATCCCCAAACTTACCAGGAAGACTGCTCATCTACTGTATAGTGGCCGATGACAGTTCATGGGATCTCTCAGTTCTGAGTCCCTGATTGGTAACTTAATTTAATTCTGGGGCATGTTCTGTGCTGATAGAATTGTGCCAGGTGATGAGCAGCCTTCCTGGGGATCAGGGAAATAGCTGAGTAGTGAGTTTCAGGGACAAGGGGAGAAGTGCATTGACACTTGTCATTAACTAGCAAAACTCAGCCACTGTGAAAAAATGCTTCAGGGAACGTGAGAATTGACACCAGCAGCAGTACCAGAATGGAAAAGTTAGCTCTCAGCAAGTTAGAGGCCAGAATCGTTCAACAGGGCACTACTGTGGTCTGGAATCAAGCCCGGGAATGTTAAAATTCTGCAAGCATAAACAATAAGATTAGGGAGAAACCTTCCTCTTATTTTGCATTTTCCCATTTTCAAAGTAGTTCTATCAATGAATTGTGTGTGAAGATATTGAAGAATAATTTTACTTTTTTAAATCTTTCATATATAATCATATGAAAAAATAAATATACTACAAGAATATTTTAACTGGAAAGAACATACATTCAGTATATCACTCAAATAAGGAAAGGCGTTACCAGCGAATACATGTTTTTTACTTGTTGGTCTTAAAAATATCTGTTTAACTGGTACAAAATGGGTAGCAGTTATCCAACTTTCAAATCAGTAAAAAGATATTTTGATACCCAGACCCATAAATCATTCAGTAAAATACATTGTAGTGTCCAAAATGTAACAACCCTAACATTCCACTCTCTGCTATGACTGACTAGCTTTTAGGAGGACCAATCCTCCCACTTAGAACAAGCAGGGGGAAAAAAAGGAATAAAAATGGAAAAAAAATATATGAGAGAGTATTATAAGGCTCTTAAGGTACCCAGGGTTTGTGAGGCCAACCTCCTCCACCGCAGCAATTTCTTACTTGACACATCCCCAAAAGCAAAAGAATCAAGAGCAAAAATAAACTATTGGGACCTCATCAAGATTAAAAGTTTCTGCATGGCAGAGGAAACAACCCACAAGACTAATAGACAACCGATGGAATGGGAAAAGATAGTTGCAAATGACATATCAGATAAAGGGTTAATATCCTAAATCTATAAGGAACTCACCAAACTCCACACCTGAAAAACAAACAACTCAGTGAAGAAATGGGCAGAAGATATGAACTGACACTTCTCCAAAGAGGACATCCAGATGGCCAACAGACACGTGAAACGATGCTCAGCATCCCTCTTCATCAGGGAAATAGAAATCAAAACCACACTGAGATACCACCTCATGCCGGTCAGAGTGGCTAAAATGAGCAAATCAGAGGACTCTAGATGCTGGCAAGGATGTGGAGAAACGGGCACCCTCCTACACTGTTGGTGGGAATGTAAACTGGTACAGCCTCTCTGGAAAACAGTGTGGAGGTTCCTCAAAAAAGTAACAATAGAACTCCCTTATGACCCAGCAATAGCACTGGTAGGAATTTACCCAAGGGATACAGAAATGCTGATGCATAGGAGCACATGTACCCCAATGTTCATAGCAGCACTCTCCACAATAGCTAAAACATGGAAAGAGCCTAAGTGTCCATCAACGGACGAATGGATCAAGAAGATGTGGTTTATCTATACAATGGAATACTACATGGCAATGAGAAAGAATGAAATCTGGCCATGTGTAGCAACATGGATGGACCTTGAGGGTGTTCTGCTGAACGAAATAAGTCAGGCAGAGAAGGACAAATACCATATGTTTGCACGTATAGGAGTATTAGGAGGAACTTGACGAAGGACCATGGGGGAGAAGAAGGGGAAAAATAGTGGGAGAGNTCTGGCCATGTGTAGCAACATGGATGGACCTTGAGGGTGTTCTGCTGAACGAAATAAGTCAGGCAGAGAAGGACAAATACCATATGTTTGCACGTATAGGAGTATTAGGAGGAACTTGACGAAGGACCATGGGGGAGAAGAAGGGGAAAAATAGTGGGAGAGAAGGAGGGAGGCAAACCATGAGACTATTGAATGCTGATAACAAAGTGAGGGCAGATGGGGTGGGGGGAGGGGGAGGTGGGTGATGGGCATGGAGGAAGGCACTTGTGGGGATGAGCACTGAGTTTTATATGGAGACCAACTTGACAATAAACTATTTACAATTAAAAAGAAAGACAACAATGAGATACCACTATATACATATTAAAACGGATACAATCCAAAACAGGGACAGCACCAAAAGCTAGCAAGAATATGGATCAACAGGAAATTTTACTTGTTGCTGTTTGGAGTGCAAAGTGGTACAGCCACTTTTGTAGAGAGTTTGGTGGTTTCTCACAAAACTAAACATACTTTTACCATATAATTTTTCCCATTCCATAGGCTTCCTTTTAATTTTGTTGCTGATATCCTTTTGCTTGCAATTTTAGTTTAATGTGGTCCCCCCTTGTGTTTTTTGCTTGTTTGTTTTGTATTGTTATGGTTTTGGAGTCATAACCAAGCTTTTTATGTTTTCTTCCTGGAGTTTTATGGTTTCAGGTCTTAAATTCTGGTCTTTAGTCCATTTTGAGTTAATTTGTGTGTATGGTATAAGATAGTGTTCCAGTTTCATCTTCTGTATGTGGCTGTCCAGTTTTGCAACACTAGTTATCAAAAAGACTTTCCCCCAATGTATTCTTTTCTCCTTTGTCATAAATTAATTGACTATACATGTGTGGGCTTTTTATGGACTCTCTATTCTGTTTCTATGTGTTAATTTAATTTAATTTTTTTTTATTTTTTTATTTTTTTTAATTTCTAGGAGAGAGAGAGAGAGACAGCGTGAGCAGGGGAGGGTCAGAGAGAGAGGGAGTCACAGACTGAAACAGGCTCCAGACTCTGAGCTGGCAGTCAGCACAGAGCCCGACGCGGGGCTCGAACCCACAACCGCGAGATCATGACCTAAGCGAAAGTCGGACGCTTAAATGACTAAGCCACCCAGGCGCCCCTGTAGCTTTGTAATAAAGTCAGAAATCAGGGAGAATGATGTGTCTAGATTTGTTTATCTTTCTGGAGATTGCTTTAGCTATTTGAGGTCTTTTGTGGTTCCGTACAAATTTGAGGATAATTCTGTTTCTATGAAAACATGTCTATTTCTATGAAAAACTCATTGGAGTTTTGATAGGGATTGCATTGAATCTGTACCCAAGATTGCTTTGAGTAGCATGAATAGTTTAATAATATTGTTTCTTCTGAATCATTAGCATGGACTATCTTTGCATTTTTTTGTATTTAAAAAAATTTAATTAATTCATTTATTTTGAGAGAGAGAGAATGAGCGGGGAGGGGCAGAGAAAGAAGGAGAGAGAGAGAGAGTGCGAGAGAAAGAGAGAATGCCAAGCAGGCTCTGTGCTGTCAGCATGGATCCAGACATGGGGCTCGAACTCATGAACCACAATATCATGACCTAAGTCAAAATCAAGAGTCAGATGCTTAACCAACTGAGCCATCCAGACAGCTGAGCCCCTTTCCATTTATTTTATCTTCTGCAATTATTTTAATTAATGTTTTATAGTTTTCAGTGTACAGTTCTTTCACTCAATTTGTTAAATTTATTCCTAGTTATTTTACTCTTTTTAAGGTAATTAGTGAACAGAATTGTTTTCTTAATTTCTCTCTCTGGAAGTTTATTAATATATAGAAATGCAATAATTTCTTGTATATTGATTTTGTATCTGCAACTTTATTAAAGTTAATAGTTCCAATGTTTTTCTCTTTCCATGGAGTCTTTAAAGTTGCCTACATATAGTATCATGTCATCTGCAAATAGAGACATTTTTTTCCCTTCCTTTCAAATTTGGATGCATTTAATTCTCTTTCTTGCCTAGTTGCTCCAACTAAGATTTACAATGCCATATTGAATTAAAAGTGGTGAAAGTGGGCTTCCTTGTCATGTTCCTGATCTTAGAGGAAAAGCTTTCAGCTTTTCAATGGAATTATTCTTGATACTCATATGCCAAGTCTCAACTGTCAGTGGGGAAGGGTGCATTAACAATTGCCTGAAAGGGTCTTAACAAAGGGAGATTCAGTGGTAATTGTCTTGGCCATTCCACTAGGCAAGCCAGCTGGCCCAGAAGAGGTGGTATGGTAGGGTGGGGCCTGGAGGCAATTAATATCTATCATGGCTTCTTGAAGTACTGTAGAAGTGTAAGCTGTGGGGTTTGTTTGTTTGTTTGTTTTTTGTTTGTTTGTTTATTTTGCCAGAAAACTTTTCTGGTAAGTTTTCCATGAAATTGTGACCAATTAGCATCCTTAAAAACCTGTAGTATAAACTTAATGTGAGAATAGAATGAATCTTCATCATGCAAAGCATGGTTTGCACCATATGCTGTTGGTACCAGACATCCATTGTTAGTTCTTAGATATAGTGTTGGCTACAAATCACTCAAACCTCCACCTTTTTTTTTTTTTCCAAAACATTGCTTATATGTTTGTGCTTGAGATCCCTGGGAAATTATGTTCCTTCCCCAGAGACAGTGCTTTGTTAAAGTGTTTTGGTTCTGGTGTATAACCACCAGACTTCTAGGTGGACAGACTTTGTTCTATAATTGATGTTACAGAGTGCCCAGGGATGTGGTAGAGCTAGTTGTCTCAAAAACATTCTTTTTGTATTTTTCTACCTCTCATACCATACTTGCTGATCATTCTCACAAGTTTTTCCTGACAGTATTTCTCCTATACATCACTGGAAAAAGAATTCTCATCTTGGAAAGAATTTACCTCTGGGGAATCCAAACCAAGGCAGTTGGTGAAAGAAGTAATGGCACTGGTTATCTTTGGTGAAGAGGAGAAGGGAGTGCCTGGCATTCTGAATGAAGCTTCTGAAGCGACTTAATGTGCTATTTCCCAATCTGATTAGTGATTACATGGTTATGTTTATTTGTAAATACTAATGCTCTATACTTACAATTTTTGCAAAATTATGTATAAACATATATAAATTTAAAAGGTTTTAAATGTGTATACTCTTTTCCCATATAATACTGCCTTAAAGAATTTATCCTAAGGAAATATTTGATTAAGTAAATAAAATTATAGGTACATAATAAATAATAAACTAAAATAATTTATTCTCACAAATTATTACTTCTACCAAAAATAATGAATAACACTGTATTACAGTACTTATAATTTGGATATGTGGAAGGAAGGAAGAAAGAAAAGAATTATTGGCGCTTTACATAGAAAAGCTTTAAACATTAACAAATGTGGGCCCAGAGGAGAATGAACTTTGCTTGAGGTGCTGATTGAGTTTAGAGGTTGGGGGTGGTTGGTATCTAGAGAAATTTTAATTGTAAATTATAGTGTAGTTGAATTTTTAAAGGTAAACAAGAATTTATCAGATGCTTTAGTTTCTGTTAACTACATGTTTCCAATGTAGCAGTATGATTGGCTGCTTAATCTTGTTGTTGTAGCCCATTTCTTTGCAAAAGAACATCAACTGGAAAACATGCTTTTATACACGCAAAATTCTGGGCTACCTTTCCAGATATGTGAAATTTCAAATGATGTTTGAAGTTTCTTCTAATACTAAAACTTTTTATTTTAACTTTGGATGCACTTAGCCCTAGAATAAATGCCCTGTTAGAATTTATTTTATTTTTAAATTATTTATTTAAAATCTTAATTAAAATTATGGAAAGTTACATATGATACCTCAAGGTGATATTATTATTATTTAGTTTCTATGTATGCTTTCCAATAATTTTGGTGGATGTTTCAAACACAAAATATATAGAGTAAGATAAGTCATAAGCTTATGTAATAATGACTAATAATACTTGTATCATTAGTGAAAAGTAGAAGATGACTTTAGTAGATAAATTAAAGATAGGGACTCACCTGGTTTCATAAATGGTGTAAAGTTTTTTGTGTTCTTTGACTGCATTCCTGAAAAAACAGTAAAAGAGGATAAGAGATAAGCTTTAAAATGTTGCTAAGATCTGAAATTCCTTCAATAAGCATATTGTAAAATTGTGTCTATTTGGTGAAATTCAATGAATAATACTTAAAGAAATATGCACACAATTTAAAAGCAATACACATCACACCACATTAGATAAGCTTAGGCTTTGGTTTCTGCTCTGATAGTAGTTGGAATAGTTACAGTCCCACTATTTACATTTTAGTGATGAGGAAAAAAACAATAAATATAAGGTAATTTCAAATAGAAGTATGTACAGTGATAAAAATAAAACAAAAGTAATATAATATAAAATGACTTGAAAGGAGCCATATTAAATGGGATAACAAAAAATCTTCTCTGAGTAAATGAGTTTTTAATTGAAATCTGAATCATGAAAGAGATGAGAAAACAGAAGCAAGACAAAGTTCAAAGTTTCTAAGGTAATAATGAGCCAGATGTATTTGAAAAAAGTTATCATCTTCAACTTTATCATTATTATCATACAATGATGGCAATAAAAATAGTAGCTAACTATTGATTGTACAAGTCACCGTATCTCACATGCTGAAAGAGTAATTTGAAATAAGATAATTGAAGAAAACCAATGGAAGTGAAATCCATCATTCAAAGCAGTAAAACCATAATTGACAATGAAAAACTATGTCAGTGATGTGGAACAATGAAACCTAAGGCCTGGTCTGTAACCTTTCTGCAACACCTATCATCAACCTGGTTAGCTGCTACCTCAACAGAACATGAGCTCACAGTAAAAAACAAAAACAAAAACTGCTGGACATTTGGGAAGTACATCCAGAACTAAGAAGAACAAGCTAGTCAACTTTTTTCAACATGAGGCAAAACTATTGAAAAAGATGGAGTGAGAAAATAAAATAAGTAAAAGAAATATCTCAAAGAGGCAAGAGAGCAGTAGTATCATGGAAAAAAAACCAAAATATAAAAAAGAGTCTGGTAATTTTCCATTTATGGAATATATAATTGTTTTCAGAAGGAACATGTTTAGAGGGATAAATAAAATTTAAATGACTGAAGAAAAAATAGGAGAGCTGGAATATCATGTTGAAGGACTCACAAAGGCAGGATTAAAGTATAAGGAGATAATAAGGTAAAGAATTGGAAAAGAGAAATGAAATATATAAGTACAGATGTCAAACTCTGGATAATAGGAGGTACCAGAAATGGAGAAAAATATCAGGAAAGAAATTATTTGACAAAATAAAAATAAATCTCCCCAAATTAAATAAGAAATATTTTAGGTTAAATAGAAGAAATTCCACTGCATTTTTGGAATTACCATAAAGCTGTAATAATCTAATCTAGACAGTATGGCATTGATGAAGGGATAGATATATAGATCAGTTGAACAGAATAGGAAGTCCAGAAATATATCCCCAAAATATGTTCAAATCATTCCTGGCCAAGGATGAGCCTTTCAGCAAATAGTGTCTAAACAACTGAACATTCATATGCAAAATTAATTTTTGACCTAAACCTCATAAATTACACAAAAAAGATTGCAAAATTAATCATTATCTGAATTATCATATATCTAAAATTTTTCATTTTAGACACTTGTGGAGAAAAAAAAAAGAACACATCTTTATGACTGGAGATTAGAAAGACTTAGACATGGCACCAAAAGCACAATATAATAAAATGACAAACTGTGTTTAATAAAAATTTAAAACATTAAGTTAAGAAATGAAATATATAAGGAAGTGAAATGATAAGCTACATATTGGCAGAAAATATTTATAAATTGCATATACAACAAAGGACTTCTATCTAGATTATATAAAGAACTCTCAAATGTCAGTAATAAGAAATCAAACAATTCAATTAAAAACTGAGTGAAAGATATGAACAGATGCTTTAGCAAATAAGATATACAGATGGCACCCAAAAACATGTGCAACAAAATTAGCCATCAGAGAAATGCAAATTAAAATCATATTATGAAGCCACTATACAACAGTTAGAAACTTTAGGCTTAAAAAAAAAACTAGTGAGGATTAAGGGCAACTAGAACTATCACACATAGCAGATACTGAAAATGCAAAATACTACAGCCATGGTGCAAAAGAGTTAGGCAGTTACTTACGAAGTTAAAGATCCATTGATAATAGCTCTGTTCATAATCAACTAAACCTACTAACAACCTATTTTCTTCAATAGGTAAATAAGTGAACTTACCGGGCTACATTCATTCAATGGAATACAACTCAGCAATAAAAAAAAAGGTGGGGTGGCTACTGATACACAAAACAACTTGGATGGATCCGAAAGGCATTGTGCTGAGTAAAAGATGCAAGCCTAAAAAGTTTCTGCAATTCTTGGCTTCATTTATATGACATTCTCAAAAAGACAGAACTATAATAATTGAGATAAAACAGTGGTTTAGGGAGATTAGAGATGAAGGAGAGCACAAAGGAATTTGGGTAGTGTATTAGTCTGCTTGGGGTGCCATAACAAAATACCACAAACAATGTAGCATACACAAATAAACCTATTTTCTTGTAGTTCTGGAGGATAGAGTCATAGACCAACATCCAACAAGGTCAGTTTCTTTCTGGCTTGTAGACATTCACCTTCTCACTAGGTCTTCATATGCCCTTTCTCTGTGGCATTTCTTCTTATAAAGACAATAATCCTATCAGATTAAAGTTCTACCTTTCTGAATGCATTTGACATTAATTTTTTCCTTAAGGGACCCATCTTCAAATACAGTCATTTTGGGGAATGGGACCTGCATATGTGAATTTTGGGAAGACATAAATATCCAATCCATAAATTCCACCGTTTACACCTCCAAATTCATTGCATGTCATCTCACATGCAAAATATATTAATTCCATTCCCAAAGTCTTAACTTATTCCAGCATGGACTCTAAAATCCAAAGTCTCATCTAAATCATATGTGATGTAATTTATCCTGAGGAAAACTTTATCTTCAGTTGTGAGCCTGTGTAACCTTGACAGATTATGTGCTTCCAAAACAATGGTGGAACAGGCTTAGAATAGACATTGTCATTTTAAAAGAAGAAAACAGAAGGAAGGAAGGGGTACTGGGTCCCAAGCAAATCTGAAAGGTAGCAAGGCAAATTCCACTAGGTATTAATGTTTGAGAATAATCCTCTTTGGTTTGATGTTCTGTCTTCTAGGCTTGCTGGGGTAGCACCAGTACTTCTATTGCTCTATGGGGTAGTCTTTACCCTTTGACTCTGTGCAAAGGCCCCATTCCCATGGCATTCTGTGAAAGCCCTGCCAATGCAGTACTCTGTGGGGACCCCAGTGAAATTGAAGAGAGGTCCTACCTCTGAAACTGAGAAAGAATCAGCCTTGTCCCTGAGCCTGTGGTAGGATTGGCAGCCCTGATGATCTATAAATTATTAGATCATTCTATCATTTTCTTGAAGGATAACACATGTTTGCAACCTTCCTCTATTCCACCGTTTTTTCTATTTCCTTTAGTCCTGGCTGGCAGTGTCTCTGCTGGCATAATCCTATCTTTATTAGTGACTTCTGCTGAGATTGCTGATTAGACCTATGGTACATATCCATAATAATCTCCTTACCAACTGGTTGTTAAGGCACAGTCTTATTTCTTTTTTCAAAACATGCTTTCTCTCTCTCTCTCTCTCTTTTTTTTTTTTTTTTGCAATACAGATAGGCTGAGAATTTCACACATCTTCAAGTTCTGATTCCTTTTTACTTAACAATCCTTCTTTAATTCATCTTTCTCCTTTCATTTTATTATAAGCAGTCAGTAGAACATGAGGTGCAACTGCAACATTTTCCTTAGAAATTTCATTGGCAAATATCCAATTTCATTATCTATAATTTCTATCTTCCACAAAACACTAGATTATAATTCAGCCAAGTTCTTTGCCTCTTTATAACAAGGATTGCCTTTCTTCCAATTTCCAATAATTTATTCCTCATTTCTACCTGAATCCTACCCTTAATGATCTTACAACACCAACAATCTGCTTATAATTATTTATGGATTCTTTAAGAAGATGGAGACTTTCTCTCCAGCTCTCCTTTTTCCCCTCTTAAAATATTTCAACAGAATCACCTTTAACATCCATACTTCTACCAACAGTCCTTTTATGATAATGCCTTTTCTAGCATGTAGTTCTAAAGTCTTCCAGCTTCTACCTATTACGCAGTCCCAAAGCCACTTTAACATTTTTAGTTATTTGTTACATCAGTACCCACTTCTCAGTACCAAAATCTATATTAGTCTGCTCTAGGTTCCATAACAAAATATCATAGACTGTATGGCTTAAATAACAGATTTATTTTATCACAGTTTGGATGCTCTAAGTCAATGGTCAAGGTCTGGCAGGGTCAGTTTCTAGTAAAAGCTCTCTTCTTGGCTTGATGTCAGCCACGTTTTGCATGTATTCACATGATCTTTCCTTGGTGCATGTACACAGGAAGAAAATAGAATGATGTTTCTGATGTTTCTCCTTATAAGGACACTAATTCTATCAAATCAGAGCCCTACACTTCTGATCTCATTTAACCTTAATTACTTCCTTAGGGGCCCAATATTTAAATATAATCACAGGGCAGGATAGGGTTTCACTTCAATATAAGAATTTTGAGGTAGGCACAAACATTCAGTCTATAGCAGGTGGTGATGGAATTATAGTGTACCCTAATTTTGGTGGTGGTTACATGAATTTATAAGTATATGAAAATTCATAGAATTTTATATCAAAAGTCATGTTTAGTCAGTGAAAAATTTTTAAATGTTATGATAGATCCAAATGGATTGGAAACAAGAACTCAGAGACAAAAATTTTCAGATTCAATTTATTTTTTAATATCCAAAAATATTCTGTTTACAGAAAACACAACTTGAAACAAAAAGTTGAAAATAAAATAGGGAAAATCTGTATCAAGTAAGGTAATGATTTTAATAGGCAAAATAAAATTTGTGTCAAATATTTCCGTAGACAATGGGGGTTCCTGGTGGCTCAGTCGGTTAAGCGGCTGACTTCAGCTCAGGTCATAATCTCACATCACTGGGCTCTGGGCTGACAGCTCAGAACCTGAAGACTGCTTCGGATTCTGTGTCTCCCTCTCTCTCTGACCCTCCCCTGCTCACATTCTGTGTCTCTCTCTCAAAACTAAAAAACATTAAAAATTTATCTATTTCCATAGATAATGAGAAATGTCACCTACTCATAAAAAGAACACTAGAAAAAATGACATTACTATTTTGAACATATACGTATCTAACAATATAAGCTTTTAATATGTATAGCCATAGGTGATTGAATTTTAAGAGAAATTATAAATAAATAAATAATTTAACTCATCCCTTTCAGAGCTTATAAATTGAGAAAACAAAAACTGAGAAATATATGAATCATACAATTAACAAACTTTAGTCAATGACCATATCTTGAATATCCTATTTGACATAGAGAACACATGATCTTATCAAGTATTCATTATTTTGGCCATAAAGGATCCAAACAAGTTCCAAAGGATCAGTATCATTTAGATTGCTTTTTGAATATTATTAAATGGAATCTTGCAAACATTTCCTATATTTTTGAGAAATAAATGATCTTTAGTTTAACAAAATCCTATGAGGATTAGAAAACACTTAGAATTGGATAACAATTAATATGTTACATGACAAATTCTGATTTAACCAAGAAATGCATGGAAAATTCAACATTTGAAAATCTGTCAGCAATTTGTAATTTACCAAATTGGTAGGCAGAAAAAAATTTAAATGCTTCTCTCAATAGATTCAGTGATAGATTTCCATTAAGTTCAACACCTATTTACTTATGATGTTAAAAAATAAAATGTAGAAGAAATGATCTTTATTTGGAAGTTACACTCTCAAAATCTACAGCATACATTATACTAATAGGAATTCTTCAGATGTCTTTTCTTTAAGATCAGAATGGGATAAAAATGTTCACTAGTGTCATGATTTTTTAATGTAGTTTTAGAAGTCCTAGACAATATTCTATCAAAAGAACAAAAATTGTGGAGTGTCAGGATTTGAAAGAAAGAGATTGAAATTTTGTTACATATAAATTACACGACAATTTAAATAGAAAGTCCATGAGAATTAAGTCACAAACTATTAAATAAATAAGAGAATTTGGCAAAGCTTCAGCTATATGGCCAAATTTCAAAGACAAATATCTCTACAAAAGTGAAATTGTTGGAAAATATAAGTTTTACAAAATGTAAAACTATAATAAAATAAAATACCATTATCCACAATGTTGCTGTCATCCTCCAGAAAGAAATTGGATCCCTCACCCAAAATATGGCCCAAACTTTGTCACACTCACACATGGAAAGGGTATAAGAAAGATTATTACTCACATAATGAGGTTTTTGGGGGATAATAGGACAGGCTTACCTAGCTGATCGGAAAATAGCTTGAGAGTGGGGAAAGGAGATCATGTTGGATTATTGTGGCCGGTGGGGGTGGGGATCCTAGGTGAGTATTCTTGTACACAGACAAAGGTTTGTACAGCTTCAAATTTCAACAGGTGCCAAAAGAGGGAGCAGTGGGTTTCTTATCAGCTTGCCCAGATGTGAGGTATAAGGGTAAGAGGAATGGATGAGGCATTAAAGCTGTCAGCAGTCAAATATCAAATAAAGCAATCATACTCTTTACTTCAAATAGCAAGAAAAAAAATGACATACAATTCCTATTGAAAAAAATTGGCTCTTTTAGGTGACATTTAAAAATGTCAAAAATGAAAGACATTCCATGTACATAAATAGGAAGATTTAATCATATAAACATGTTAATTTTCCTAAATTAATCTATGTAATCAATGCAATCCAATCAAACTACTGTTGGAGTTTGAACAAATTAAGAATTCAACCATTTATTTAAACATTTATACTAGAATGTATTTGACAACTATGATTTTTTGAAAAGGGAATAATAAAAGCAATCATTAATCATATCAGATGCTGATATTTAAAAGTTTTAATAATAATAGTATGGAGCTGCATAAAAAGATGCAAAAAGTTTAATGAAACATAGTAAAGACTACAGTTGCTCATGGAAGTATATATGGACAAAGGTATCTGGAAAGTCTACACTAAAAATCAGTGACCAAAGGGCATTTCAACATGAGGTTGTAGAAAAACTGAGTCACTATCTGAAGAAAAATATAAGTAGATCTGTTATAAACATAGAGCAGTTGCCCCTAGTCAAATTAAAAGCCTAATTGTTAAGGGAAAAATATTGTCTATTTCTTCTTGGGTTGGTTTTGTTTTTATCATTATATATATTTGTTGAATTCATCTCAACTAACTTACAATTGTACTTAGTATTCTCTTATATATTTTTTTCTTTTAGATTAGTACTAATATCTGTTCTTCCATTTCTGATTTTTGTAATTCTAATCTTGTCTCTTTTTATTTTTTCTTGGTTGGTCTGGATTAAAGTTCATATACTGTTGATCGTTTGTAAAAAGTATATTTTGGTTTCATTGGTTTTTTTCCTATAGCTTTTTATTACTTTTTTACTTATTTCTGCTCTAACCTTTATTATTTCCTCCCATCTGTTTCCCTACCTTTGTTTTCTTTCTATTTTTATAAGGTATAGGTAAGGCTATTGATTAAAATCTTCCTTTTTTTAAAAGCATGTATAGCTTTAAATTTTCCTCTAAGTACTGTGTTAGGTGTATCCCATAGTCCTAGAAGGTTGTGTTTTCATTTACATTTGCTTAAAGTATTTTCTATTTTCCTTTGTAATTTCTTCTTCAACGAGCTTACTATTTCTAAGTACGGCTAATTTTCACAAATATCCTTCTCCTTTTTTCATTTTTATTTTATTTTTCTTTAATTTTTTAAATGTTTATTTATTTTTGAGAGAGAGAGAGACAGACAGACAAACAAAACATAAGCAGGGGAAGGGCAGAGAGAGAGGGAGACGCAGATTCCGAAGCATGCTCCAGGCTCTGAGCTGTCAGCACAGGCGCCCCACTTTTTTCATTTTTAATATTATTCCATTTTTGTTGGATTTGTATATTTTGAATACTTTCAAATTTGTTGTCTTGGTTTCTGGCTCAACATTATTATTTATCCTGCAGAATGTTCCATGTGTAAAAATCTTCATCAAAGTATTAGCAAATTGAGTCCAGTGATGCACAAAAAGAATTTTATGCTATGATCAAGTGGGATTTGTCCCAGGTAAGCAAGACTGGTTCCACATTTGAAAATAAATTAACATGGAGGCACCTGGTGACTATGTAGTTGAGCATCGACTTCTGCTGAAGTCATGATTTCATTTGTTTGTGGGTTTGAGCCCCACATCTGGCTCTGTGCTGACAACTCAGAACCTGGAGCCTTCTTCAGATTCTGTGTCTCCTTTTCTCTCTGCCCCTCCCCCACTTATGCTCTCTCTCTGTCTCTCAAAAATAAAATTTAAATTTAAAAAAAAGAAAAGAAATTAACATAATCCATTATAACAAGCTGAAACAGGAAAATCACATGATCAATTTAATAGATGAGTAAAAGGCATTTGGGAAAATACAACATCCATTCATGACAAAAACTCTTAGGAGAAATAGAAGGGAACTTCCTCAGCTTGATAAAGAGTATTAACAAAAGGAGCACCTGGGTGACTCAGTTGATTAAACTTTCCACTTCAGCTCAGGTCATTATCTCAGTTTAATGAGTTTGAGCCCTATGTAATAATGAAATAAATAGCTTTCTCAATAAGATCAGAAAAAGGCAAAGATGTCATCTCTTAACATTACATTTCAACAGCCTACTGGAAGTTATAGCTAGTGCAAAAAGACAAGAAAAAGAATTGAAATTTATGTACAATGAGAAGGAAAAATAAAATTGTTTTTGTCCCCAGAAGATAAGATTGTTTATATGGAAAAATCCAAAAGAACTGACTAAAAAATTTCAGAACTAATGAATCATTATAGCAAGATTGTAAGATAAAAGAATAATATATAAGTCTGTCAATTTTATATATATTAACAATGAACACATGAATTTTGAAATTAAAAACACATTACCATTTATATTAGTACTCCCCCAAATGAAATATTATGTACAAATATTATGTACAAACAATATATATATAATCTATATGAGGAAAACTATAAAACACTGATAAATAAAATTAAAGAACTAAATAAGTGAAGAAATATTCCATATTCATGGATAGGAAGACTGATTATTGTTAAAATCACAGTTCTTTCCAAGTTAATCAATAGAGTCAGCACAATCCTAATAAAAATGCCAGAAAATTATTTTGTAGATTTTGAGAAACTGATCCAAAGTTTATATGGAAAAAGAAAAGATCCACAATAACACCACAACATTAAAGGAGAAGAATAAACATGGAAGACTACTGGACTTCATGACTTAGTATAAGTCTACAATAATCAAGACACCATGTACTGGTGAAAGAGTAGACAAATTGACATAATGGAATAAAGAGTCTGGAAACATAAATAAAACCAACTAATCTGATAAAGGAGAAAAGGCAATACAATGGAGAAAGTATAGTATTTTAAACAAATAATGCTGGAACAACTGAACATCTGCATGCAAAAAAATAAATAAATAAATCTAGATACAGGCTTTATACCCTTCACAAAAATTAACTCAAAATGAGGTACCTGGGTGGCTCAGTAGGTTAATCTTCCAATTTCGGCTCAGGCCATGATCTCACTGTTGAATTTGAGCCCTGTATCAGGCTCTCTGCTATAAACACAGAGCCTATCTCAGATCTTCTGTTTCTCTCTGCCTCTGCCCTACTTATTCTCTCTCAGAAAGAAATAAACATTGGGGTGCGTGGGTGGCTCAGTCGGTTAGGCGGCTGACTTCCGCTCAGGTCATGATCTCACTGTTGGTGGGTTTGAGCCCCACATCAGGCTCTTTGCTGACAGTTCAGAGCCTGGAGCCTGTTTCAGATTCTGTGTCTCCCTCTGACCCTCCCCTGCTCACACTCTCACACTGTCTCCCTCTCTCAGAAATAAAAAAAAAAATTAAAAAAATAAAAAATAAATAAACATTAAAAAATTAAGTCAATATGAATAAAGGACTTAAATGTAAAACTAAAACTAGTAGGAGAAAATCTAGATGATCCTGTATTTGACAATGACATTTTAGATACAATATGAAAGTCTTGATCCCCAAAGAAAATAGTTGACAAAGTGTGCTTAATTAAAATTAGAAACTTTTGCTTGAAAGACACTGTAAAGAGAATGAAAGACAAACCATAGACTGGGAGAAAATATTTGAAAAGACAATGTGATTAAGGACTGTTATCTACAATATACAAATCCCCTTAAAAATCAACAATAAGAAAACAACCCAATTCAAAAATGGACCAAAAACCTGAATAGACACCTCACTGAAAAAAGATATAAAGATGACAAATAGATATAAAGATGAGAAATTCAAATTAAAAAGACAAGATACCAATACATACCTATTAGGATAGCCAAAATACAGAACCTTGCTAACACCAAATAATAGTAAGCATGTGGAGCAAGAGGAATTATCATTTACTGCTGGTGGGAATGCAAAATGGTACAGCCATTTTGGAAGACATTTTAGAAGTTTCTTACAAGACTAAACAAACTCTTTGCATACAATTCAACAGTTGTTCTTTTCCATACATACCCAAATGAATTGAAAACTTACATCCATGCAAAAACTTGCACACTGATGTTTATAGCAGCTTTATTCATAATTACCAGAACTTGGAAGCAACCAAGATGTCCTTCAATAGGTGAGTAGATAAATGCACTGTGATACATCACTGCAATGGAAGATTATTCCAAGATAAAAAGGAATGAATTATCAAGGCATAAAAAGACATGTAGGAATCTTAAATACATATTATTAAGTTATAGAAGCCAATCTGAGAAGGCTACATACTCTACAATTCCAACTATATGATATTCTGGAAAAGGCAAACTGCGGAAATAGTAAAAAAATCCATGACTGCCTGGTGTTGAGGAGGAAGAAATGAATAGGTGGAACACAGAGGATTTTTAGTGCAACGAAACTGTTTCATGAGCTACAGTAATAGTGGATACGTGTCATTACACATTTGTGCAAACTCATAGAATGTACAGCACCAGGAGTGAACTCTAATATAAACTATAGACTTTGGTTAATAATGTGTTAATGTAGGCTCATTACTTGTAACAAATATACCACTTTGAGGGGTAGTGATAATAAACGAGGCTATGCATGTGTGGAGTCAGAGAGTATATGGGAAATCTCTGTACTTTCTACTATATTTTACTGTGAACCTTGAATTGTTCTAAAAAATAGTGGCTGTTTAAAAAATCAAATAAGGGTGGAATATTGACTTAACTTAAAATACATAGATTATAAAATTTTTGAAAAACAACAACAACAACAACAACAACTTTGAGAAGAACCTTTGGGATCCAGTGCTGGGCATAGAGTTCTTGAACATGACAACAAAGGCACACTCATATCAGGGAAGTTTGCTGAGTTGAACTATGTCAAAATTGAAATTCTTAGTTCTGTGAAGGTCCTACTTGGGGGCATAAAGAGACAGGTTATAGAGTGGGTGAAAATGTTTGCAAACTATATATCCACACACTATTATTTATTGTGTATGGAGAACTTGCAAAACACAATAGAAAAAAAGTCCAATAACCCAATTAGAATGTGGAGAAAGCCATTAAAAGACATGTCACTAAAAAGGCTGTAAAAATGGCAAGTAAGTATGTGACAACATGTTCAACATCATTAACTATTGGGTAGGTTCAAATTGAAATAACAAGATATCACTGCATACCTATCACAATCGCTAAAGCAAAACAAAACAAAACAAAACAAAAAAACTAACAACATCAATTGATGGCAAGGATGCAGAGAAACCCAATCACTTATGAACTGCTAATTAAAATTTAGTAAAACATCACCACACTAGACACAGTCTCTAAGAAAAATAATTCTAAACATGCAAGTACCATACAAGTTGCCAGTGCACTCCTGACACTTATTTCAGAAAAAGAATGAATATTTATGTTCACAGAGGAACCTGTGCACAACTATTTGTAGCAGTTTGTTACTGGGCCAAAAGGTAATGGCCCAGATATCCTTCAATATGTGAACTTTTAAATAAACTTTAGTTAATCCACACTGTGGAATAGTGTTCCTCCTTGGAAAAGGGCAAATTATATTTTATTGATACATGCCAACTGATGAAACTCTGGAGATATATGCTGGGTGAAAAGAGCTAATATTCAAATATTATTATTGGATTATTCCATATATATAACATTGTTGCAGTGATTATATATTGTTGCCAAATTATACACATGGAAAACGGATTGGTGATAGCCAGAGTTTAAAGAGAAGTGGAGTAGGGAGATTGGCTCTGGGACATCTGGGTTCAAGCAGGCAACAAAAGAGTTGTGTTTTGACTCTGTCAATGTCACTATCCTGGTTGTGATATTATAGTATAACTTTGAATGTTTATTTACTTACTTTTGAGAGAGAGAGAGAGAGAGAGGGTGAGCAGGGGAGAGACAGAGAGAGTGAGACAGAATCCCAAGCAGGTTCCATGCTGCCAGCACAGAATCTGACAAGAGGCTTGAATTAATAAACTGTGAGATCATGACCTGAGCGGAAGCCAAGAGTTGGTTGCTCAACTGAGTGAGCCACCCAGGTGCCCCATAATTTTCAAGATTTTACCTTTGAGGGCACATGGGTAAAGGGCATATGAGATCTCCCTGTATTACTTCTTACAACCATGTGTGAATCTAAAGTTACCTCAAATAAAAAGTTTACTTAAGATTTTAAGCCATTTCCAGTTATGGAAAAAATATGTCATGGGAATAAAAGGTACAGCATAGGGAATGTAGTCAATGGTATTGTAATAGTGTTGTTTGGAGACAGATGGTAGTTACACTTGTGGTGAGCATAACATAATGTCAAATCTCTATGTTGTACACTTAATGTAAAATGTACATCTAATGTACAACTAATGTAAGATTGTGTGTCAGCTATACTTCAACCAAAATAATAATAATATTTTAAAGGTAAAATATAAAAAGTTAAGCCATAAACATCTTAGAAAAAAATAATTATTGAGTTTTAAAGTGGGAAAAGATACTTTGAGAAAAAAGTGACAAAAAATAAGCAAATAATAAATGTTTTATAATGTTTTAAAAGTTGAATATGACAAAAATGTTACAAGCAAATTTTGATGCAATGTGAATTAATATGATAGCATTTTCATGAACCAATTTGAAAAACATTAATTAATGTTGCTAAGTGTTCTGTAACAAAAGCATTCTAATGCATTCTGGCAATAAGTGCTATTAATTTTCATATGTCTGTTCTACTTGAGCCTCAAGAAATTTCGTGCGCTTTGAACATTAATTACAAGTCTGGTTTGTAAAACTGGGAATCTGTTCTTTGGAAATATGAGCTAATTTCTGATTAAAAAAAAAAAAGGCCAGTTGGCAGCTATATTGATTTAAGTACCTTTATTGGTAAAATATTGAAAACAGACTAAGTGTATAATAGTACAGAAATTCTTAAATATGTTAACAGCCTTAAAATAGAATTTTAACTAGGCATAATATCTATTTGAATAATCTCTAATGACATAGAAAATGTTCATAATATAATAGTAAGTGACATCATAATACAAGATCTTGCATGTGTTTATTTAGCAAATAGATCAAAATAATATATGACACTGACTTGGAACAATAAGTTAATTTTTTTTAGTTCTCTGTAGTTTCCAAGTACATATACCATTTTATAATAATAAAGTGACTAGAAAATATTTATTTTTATTTTTTGAAGTAATCCCTGTACCCATTGTGGGGCTCAAATTCAGGACCCCAAGAGTAAGAGTCACATACATGCTCTACCAGCTGAGTCAATCAGGCACCCCAAAGTGCCTGTAACTATAAATTACAGATAAACTGAAAAAAATTAAACTTATTACCAAAGAAACGTCTTAGAGATTTTTAAAAATCTGCCTTTTTTAAAAAATGTAAATTCAGAAAAATTAAAGCAATTAGGAAGATATATAACAATTATATAAAAAATAAGTGTATCTTAAAGCAAGTATGTTAGCAGTCATGCTGTTATTTGTTTTTGTCAGGACCTTTGGAGTTTCTAACAATGTGAGACAATAAACAATGATTAGGAAAAGAAAATGCCTCAATAACTAGTAGAGTTGCTTTCCAGTGATGCTGTTTTTGATTCTTTGTCCAGTCTCATTTTATATTTTCACCTGAGGACCTGAAACTCCTAAAACTTTCTTAATCTTTTCAATGAGGAGAAACTTTTTGTTTCCTATGAAAAACATCTTTGGAATAAATGGCTAGCAAATTGAATTTTTCTGTATCTGAAGCCTTTTTAATGCAATCAATTCCAGTGTAAGTGGAAGCTGAATTGAAAGTCTAGCACATCAAGTAATCCTTGCACTACAAAAAAGCTACAGAATCAATTTTGATATGGAAGTATTTGATGTAAAATTAAACTAGACCTTATCGTTGAGGAAATTTCTATGACTGCTCAGATATGTGTAACCCTTCTCACAACATATTTAATAGAAACACAACATTGCTCTCTATCTTCTTGTGTGAAAAGCAATCATCTGTCTACATTTCCATCACCGGTTCTACCTTTTATTCCATTTGTTATATGAAGTTTACAATATCCAGCAAAGTCATCCAGTCTGCCATATGCAATTTATAGTATCCATGTAATCCCTTAGTCACTTTTGTAACTTTTAATTCAGAATGTAAATACATTTGGGCTTCCTTACTCTCTTGGCTGAGATTTGGGGGTGTCCTTTGTCTTGACACTGTGGGAGGGTGAGACTCTTAGTCCAAAGTTAGTGTTCTTTTTCATGGACTGACAAAATACTCCCACAGCAAGTGCTGACTGATCACAAAACACTGCTTCTTCTGCTTACTTTTTTAATGGCAGAAGCTAGGTGCATTAAGATGTTCCAACTCTTATAAGTTCAAAAAAGGGTGACTTCTTTTTAAGAATTGTATCCCTTTGCCTATGGCTGGTTTAGGTGAAGGCAAATGACCCAGTCTTTGCAAATGGGAAAGTTTTTGGGTGTCTTCTGCAAAATATTTGGCTACTATTAATATAATCATTTTCTTATTCTGTATTTTTTCTTTGCCATTCTGAAAACCCAATAGGTATAATATCTAATCCATAACATCCCACCTTGCCAGACAGCTCCAGTCTAGATCAGTTGTTTTATATGCCTGTTACAAAGCTGTGATCACAGGACTTCCTGTTGTTGCATTACTGTGTTAGATACAGTTTTGTGAATCTGAGATTTCTTTTTTCCTGATTTACTAATTTTACAGAAGCACATGCTTGAGTAAATTCCTCAAAGTGTCATATGTAAGGTGTATCTGGTAGAATGGTTTGATTACTGGTAGCAAATTTTGAGGAAAAAGGGAGAATTTAATAATTATTTACCTAAAGAGTGTGTAAATGGGTAGGTGGAAGACACATTTGATCAGGATCATGGTATAGTTGCTCTGGGATTCTCTCTATTTTTACCCTCATTGAGATGTTTCTATTCTCAGGCTAGCTATCCTTATGAAAGCAAACTGAATGAAGCACTCCAGGCTTCACATATGTACCCCTTCCCATCCTGAAAGAGAATAAGAAATTTTCGTTTATGCTGAGGTTTCTCACACCAGAATCCATCAGCGCAATAAGGTGAGGAAACACACTATTTTCTTTCCCACGCTTTCAATGTAATTATGTCATTTATTTGTAATAGAGTGAGATTTGTTTGTCACAGTCTGTATTCAATTAATATGCTGGTTTTTAAATCTTTGGATGAAATAAAAATTCACTCTTTGTGGTTTTTGCAGATGCATCAATTTATATATCCATCAGCAAAGAACATATAGAACAGATAAATCACCCCCCAAAATTTGTTTGTTGTCAACCCCTCCTTCACCTCTAGCCCCAGGCAACTACTGATCTGTTCTCTGATGGTTTAGTATTGCCTCTTCCAAAATGTCATATAAATTGAAACACACATTATATAGTATTTTGGATTTTGTTTCTTTCCCTTAGTAAAGTTCACTAAAGATTCATCCATGTCTTATGAATCAATGCATTGCTTCTTTTTAAAACTGAGTAGTGTTCCCTTTTATGATATATCACAGATTATTTATTCTTCCTTGGGGGACATTTGGGTTGTTTCCATCTTTGCAATCATGAATAAAGCTACAAATCAACACTCATATACAGGGTTCTGTATGAATATAAGTTCATTCCACTTCATGAATACTTAAAAATGAGATTCCTAAATTATATGGTAAATGTGTGTTTAATTTAATAAGACTTCCAAACTGTCCTCCAATATGGCTTCCAAATTTCCTTTCCAAATAGTAAAGTGTGAGAAATCCATTTTCTCTACATCCTCATTAGGACTTGTTATTTCTAGTTTTTGTTTGTAAATTTTAGCCAATTTAATACACATGTATTTTATCACATGGTAGTTTACTGTGTACTTTTTTAATGACTAATAATGTTGAGCATTTTTTCAGATTTTTATTGATCTGTCTTCTTTGGTAAAACATCTAATCAGGTCATTTGTTCATTTTTAAAAAGTTTGTTTTCCTATTGTTAAGGTCTGAGAGTTCTTTATATATTCTGGATATATTCTGGATCAGATGAAGCCTTTTATCAAATGTGTAATTTGAAAATATTTTCTTTCACCTTGTGGCTTGTCTATTTATTGTGACAGAGTTTTTCAAAGAGTATAAATTTATATTTTTGCTGAAGTCTATTTATCAATTTTTTCCTTTTATAAATTATGCCTTCAATGCCATATCTAAACTTATTTTTAAAAAAGCACAGATTTCCTTTTTTCTAGAAAATTTATCATTTTATGTTTTATATTCAGATCCATGAAACATTTTAAATTAATTTTGTACAAGATATGAAATATGTGTAAAAGTTTAGGGGTTTTTTATATTTGTCCCAGGACCATTTTGTGAAAAGATTTTTTTCTCACTAAATTCTCTTGGCACTCCTGTAAAAAAACTAAAATAGCCACGTAGGAGACCCTCAGCTTCTCTTCTTCCACAAAAGTCAACATTTAGACAGTTACTTATTTAAAAAAACAAAAAACAAAAAACAGGTCTTGGAGGGCTCTAGTGTCCCTTTACACTGAAGTGTAATCTGTTGCTGAACAACAGATTAGAACAACAAAGCAAAGATTAACTGTACAAGAAGAGAGGTAAGAACACCTTAATTATTTTGTTTTGTTTTGTTTTTTGTTTTGCCTGCATCATCCCATTCCCCAGGCCAGCACTGGTCAATGCCAGGAGAGAACTCTTAAGCTGGAAAGAATTCCCCTTGCCAGAAGAAGAGGAACTGATAAAGCAACCAGCTTCCCCAAACTTTTGGGGCACTACATGAAGGACATACTTCAGTTTTATCCCACCCAGCCACTAACAGAGCTCAGACATACATAGATAGCTATGAACAAAAAAAGAAGAGCAAGAGCTACCAGTATGAGACATGCAGCACAGGGCAACCATGTGACCTGCTCTGCAGATGACCCCAGCTGCTTTCACCAGTGAAGAAACCAAGGGCCAGCACAGCCAACGTGGACCCCCCACAGATACCATTTTTGCCTAACAGGTATTCTTTTTTTTTTTTTTTTTAATGTTTTATTTATTTCTGAGAGAGAGAGAGACAGCGTGAACAGGGGAGGGTCAGAGAGTGGGGGAGACACAGAATCTGAAACAGGCTCCAGGCTCTGAGCTGTCAGCATAGAGCCCGACACGGGGCTCGAACTCATGAACCGTGAGATCATGACCTGAGCCGAAGTCAGACGCTTAACCGACTAGGCCACCCAGGCGCCCCACAGGTATTCTTGATCATAGATAGCATCCACTTGACTCTCTTCAAGCTTCCTCTCCTCACCACTATCGGATCTGTGAACCACATTAGGAGTCAGCTTAGGCCTCTGCAGCTGTGTGAATGTAAGACATCAGCCTAGATTCCAGCAACTATTCCTCACCAAAATGCATACATTGGAGGCTAATCTCTCCAGCTGTGTACCTACATGACTAACCTCCACTGCTATGCACCCATGGAGAGACCACATAACCAAAAGTGTAAATGCTCATATCCAGGACCTTCACAGCCCAGATCCAGCCTTTTCTTCTGTCACTATCATACATCATAGTGACTGATCTGCACTTGTCTCTCCAGCCACACATCTGCATAGCCTCAGCCTGACTCTAGATACTGGCATCCCCTGCTGTGCACCTATGATGACACCCAGCATCTGTGCACCTATGGTGACACCCAGCAACCACAATGGAGTATACCATACCCAGAGCACCCACAGTTGCTAGCATACTACCACAGACTAGCATACCTGACCTTTGCTGCTTGCCTTAACTTCTACTACTATGTGTGTGTCTACCAATACACAGAAACCTGAAGCTAACTCTTGAAGCTGAATGTGTACATAGTATTTGTTCTGGCCACAACTGATGCTTGCCCTCTTCCCTGGACACTGGGCCTAGAGGCTCAGGAGGACCCCAATAGCCCTTATAGCCAGGTTTGGACTCCTCACAGCTGCAACTAAAGGCCATACAGTTGTCAACACTGTGGATCTTAGAGGTGTGAGCTGATGAGACCTCATGCCCTCCTGGGTCCAGAACTGCCATATGTCCCTGGACTTGGTGCCATGCACCACTGGACCCAGGATCACAGTATGCTCCAGAGTGTTTCCACTTACAGGTGAAAGTCTTTACCAAAGCTAGTCCATAAAATTTAGAAAAATAACTTTTTCAAGTGCACAGCCTATGCAAGGCTACGTTAATCATGACAAATCAGGAAAATATAATACTACCAAAGAAATACAGTAAACCTTCAGTAACTAATTCCAAAGAAATAAAGATACATGAATAGTTTGATAATGAATTCAAAGTAATTGTTCCAAAGATCCTCAGAGAGCTACAAAAGAGCAAATAAATAATTTAGTGATACCAAGCAAACTACAAAAACAAAGTGAGAAGTTCAACGAAAACATAGAAAAGAATCAAACAAATTTTGGAGTTGAAGAATTCTCTAGAGAGCTTTAGCATCAGACTTGACCAAGAAGAAAAATCAGTGAACTTGAAGAAAGATCAACTGAAATTATACAATCAGAGGAGAAAAAAGAAAAAAAAAAAAGGAAATGAAGATTCAGTGCAATCCTTATAAAAATTCCAAAAACATTTTCATGTAAAAAGAAAAAAAAACAATTCTAAAATTCAAATGGGACCATAAAAAAATCCTAAACAAAGTAGAGAAAAAACAAAGTTGAAAACATCATATTTCATGATTCAAACTATATTTCAAAGTTATAATTATCAAAGAATATGATACTGACATAAAAACAGATACATAGACCAATGAAATAGGATCCAGAGCACAAAAATAAAGCTATGTCTGTATGACCAACTAATTTTTTTGCATATGTAATATATTTTATTTTATTTTTTACAAAAAGTTTATTGTCAAGTTGGTTTCCATATAACACCCAGTGCTCATCCCCACAAGTGTCTCCCTACATGCCCATCTCCCCCCTCCCTCCCCACACCCATCAGTCCTCAGTTTGTTCTCAGTATTCAAGTCTCTTATGGTTTGCCTCTCTCCCTCTCCCCCACTATTTTCCCCCTTCTTCTCCCCCATGGTCCTCTGTTAAGTTCCTCCAAATCCTCCTATATATGCAAACATATGGTATTTGTCCTTCTTTGCCTGACTTATTTCGCTCAGCATAACACCCTCAAGGTCCATCCATGTTGCTACACATGGCCAGATTTCATTCTTTCTCATTGCCATGTAGTCTTCCATCATATAGATAAACCACACCTTCTTGATTCATTCTTCTGTTGATGGACACTTAGGCTCTTTCCATGTTTTGGCTATTGTTGAGAGTGGTGCTATGAACATTGGGGTACATGTGCTCCTATGCATCAGCACTCCTATATCCCTTGGGTAAATTCCTAGCAGTGCTATTACTGACCAACTTATATTTAACAAGGAAGCCAAGAATACTCAATGAAGAAATGATAGTTTCTTTAATAAGAGAGTCAGGACCACTGGATAGCCACATGAAAAATAATGAAATTGAATGTCTGTCTTACACCACTCACGGAAATTAACTCAAGTTGGAATTAAGACTTAAACATAAGACCTGAAGCCACAAAATTTCTAGAGAAAAAAAAATTCCTTGACATCAGTCTTGGCACCAGACTTTTTTGGATATGACATCCAATGTACATGCAGCTAAAGCAAAAATAAACAAGTGAGACTACATCAAAAATGTTCTGTACATCAAGAGAAACAATCAATAAAATACAAAGACAACCTAGAATGGGAGAACATATTTGCAAAGGATGTATCAGATAACGGATTAATATCCAAAATCTATAAAGAACTCATACAATTCAATAACAGAAAAATAAACAATCCAATTAAAATTAGACAGAGGAACTGAATAGACATTTTTCCAATAGAAAATGGCTGACAACTACATGAAAATCTGTTCAACATACTCAACATAATTATCACAAGGGGAATGCAAGTCAAAATTATAATGAGACAGCACTCACATCTCTTAAAATAACTTATCAAAAATATAAGAGCACATGCTGGAGGGGATGTGAGGAAAGGGAACACTTGTGCACTATTGGTGCAAATATTAATTGGTGCAGCCATTATTGAAAACAGTGAAAAGTTTCCACAAAAAATTAAAGATAGAACTACCATATCACCTAGCAATTCCACTTTTGGGTATTTATCTGAAGAAAGTAAAATCACTATGTTGGTAAGATATCTGTACTCTCATGTTCAATGAAGCATTATTTGTAATATTCAAGACATGGAAACAACCTAAGTATCCACTGATGGATGATTCAAATAAAAATATGATATATATGTGTGTGTGTGTGTGTGTGTGTGTGTGTATTGTACATACATACCATAGCCTTTCCAGCTGTATACCTGCATGACCGTAGCCTCCATTGCTGTGCACCCATAGGAAGACTTTGCAGACATAAGAATAAATGCTCACAGCCAGGACCTTCACAGCCCAGATCCAGCCTTATCTCCTGTTCCTAAGCTGACACTGTGGATCTGATTAGACTTCTCTCTCTCTCTTTCCCTATATATGTATAAAATCCTACCATTTGAAACAGTGTTTTGTCTTGCTTGCACGTATATTTCATACATTTTGTTTTTCACAGCTGGATGTATTGCCTGTTATTATGTTAGCGGACTCTTAAATATGAAAAAAAATAGATTTCATTCCTAGAAATGAGTATGCCTTTTCTTCATCTAAGGCTTTCTGCTAAACTAGTTAGAAGTTGAACTCTGGTTAAGGTTTGTTGTTCTTACAGATTCTTTCAGTTGCCACAGGCTTCAGACTCTTCTAGAGATACCTTATGTTTAGGGTAGAGGTCGGCTTGCCAGAGGTGTGTTTTCCACACTCCAATGCCTCTTATGACTCCTCCATCCTTGGCTTTAAATTTCTTTTGCACTGTGCCTCAGAGAGTGTCAGCCTTTGCAGAACTTGTTAAAGAATGCTTATTTTCCTGGTTTTGATGGTGAAGAGTATTGTTTATTGTCTTAGGCTTCAGTCTTCGTGTATATTTATGAATTTGTATTTAATGGTTTTCAAAGTATTATAAGGAGTTTCTTCTTTAATTTTTTTCTCAGTTGTTGGTATAAAACCATTACTATTTACTTTTCTATACTGAACTGTTATCTAGTTTGATAAATTAACTTATTAATTTTAATAAAATATCACTCCATTATTTCTTTGATTGTTCTACGTGCATAATTATGGCATTTCTTCCTTTATATTCATTTATAGTCTTTATATTTTTTGCTCTCACCTTATTGCTTATAGTCATAACTTCCAGTAGAGTGTTGAATAGAAATAGTGATAATGACTATTTTTGCCTTATTCTGAAAGATGGATAATATGGCTAGAAAGTACACTTAATTCTGTAAGAAATTGGTGTAATCTGTAATAAAATTATTGTATAATTTTATATTTCTAACAGTAATAAATGAAAGTCCCATATCTTCCGCAATCTCACTAACACTTGATATAGTGAGTCTTTTTAATGTTAGCTATTCTAAAAGGGGTGTAGTGGTTTCTTATGGTATTAATTTTTGTTTTTCTAATAAGCTATAATTTTGAGTATCTTTTCAGGTGTTTACATGCTATCTGTGTACATTCTTTGGCGATGTAACTGTTTAAAGACTGTTAATTATTTTGACTGATTTCTTATTGTTGAATTTTAAGCTTTTTATATATTCTTGCTATAGGTTTTATTTTTATAAAATATGCACTTTGAAAATATTTTCTCCAATTCTGAGGATTTCTTTTAATGATCTTAAAAGTGTCTTTCAAAGAGAAGCTTTTGATTTTTATGAAATCCAATTCATCAATATTTTTCTATGAGAAAACACGCTTTTAGTGTCATATCAGAGATATCTTTGCCTAACCCAAAGTCACTACAAAAGTTCTCTCCTGTTTTCTTGTGGAAGTTATATAATTTTAGGTTTCACATTTAAATCTATGATTAATTCTGAGTTAACTTACATACATAACATGAATTATGGATCATAGTTTCATTCTTTCTGCACTTGTATTCAATTGTTCTGCAGTATTTTTTAAAATGTTTTATTTATTTCTAGGAGAGAGAGAGAGAGACAGCATGAGCAGGGGAGGGTCAGAGAGAGAGAGGGAGTCACAGACTGAAACAGGCTCCAGGCTCTGAGCTGGCAGTCAGCACAGAGCCCGACGCGGGGCTTGAACCCATGAACCGCGAGATCATGACCTAAGCGAAAGTCGGACGCTTAACCGACTAAGCCACCCAGGCGCCCCTGTTCTGCAGTATTTTTAAAAAAATAACCCTGTTTCTTCTGATTTGCCTTTGGGCTTTCATTAAGAATCATTCTTCCATGTGTGCATGGGTCTATCTATGGACTTCCTGGACTATTCCTTTGATGTAGCTTTCTCTCTCTACATAAATACCACATTGTCTTGATTATTAAAGTTTTACAAGTCTTGAAATCAAGTAATATTACTCTTCAAACTTCTATTTTTAGAATTATTGGCTTTGGATTCCATAGCAACTTTAGTACTACTTTGTCAATTTCTACAAAAAGCATGAGGATATTTTCTTTTTCCCCCTTTTATTTATTTATTTATTTTACAAATAGTTTATTGTCAAGTTGGTTTCCATATAACACCCAGTGCTCATCCCCACAAGTGCCCTCCTCCAAAGCATGAGGAGATTTTCATTGTGATTGCATTCATTCTAAGATCAATTTCAGGAGTCTTTTGACCCATTTATTTAGTCCCTCTAAGATTTCTATCAACAAGATCTGTAGTTTTCAGTGTACATTATTTTATGTTGTCAGATTTAGCCTTAAGTATTTCATAATTTTGATATTATTTAAAACTCTTAATTTAATTCAATTTAACTAATTTAATTTAATTTTAAAGTTTATTTGTTTATTTTGAGAGAGAGAGAGACAGAAAGAGAGAGAGTGTATGCAAGTTGGGGAGGGGCAGAGAGAGAGAGGTAGAGAGAGAATCCTAAGGAGGCTCAGTGCAGAGCCTGACATGGGGCTCCAACTCATGAACCATGAGATCATGACCTGAGCTGAAATCAAGAGTCTGATGCTTAATAAACAGGCACCCAACATTTTATTTTATTTTATTAAAAATTTTTAAATGCTTTATTTCATTTTTTAAGAGACAGAGAGTGACAGAGCATGAGCGGGGGAAGGGCAGAGAGAGAGGGAAATGCAGAATCAATCCAAATCAGGCTCCAGGCTCTGAGCTGTGAGCAGAGAGCTCTGTGTGAGGCTCAAACCCATGAAGGTGAGATCATGACCTGAGTGGAAGTCAGATTCTCAAGCAACTGAGCTACCCAGGTTCCCCCCAATTTTTTTATTAATATCAATTTTAATCAGTCATTATTGTTATATAGAAACAAAAAAATTTTTTTCACATTGTCCATACATCTTTCACTCTCATTAAACTCTCTTAATATGTCTAGGAGCTTTTTGAGCATCATATTATTTCATATAAATACTCCTGTGTCTGTAATGATGATTTTACTTCTTCCTTTCAAATTTTGGTGCCTTGTATTTAATTTTTTAGCCCAATTGTAAGTGACTAGAAACTTTATTATAGTGTTTAACAGAAGTGGTAAGAGTGAATAGGCTTGAATTTATATTAATTTTAGGTGGCAAACATTCAGTCTTTCACCATTAAGTATGATGTGAGCTCTGTGGCTTTTTGATACATGTGTTTTTTCAAAAGAAGGAAATTCCCTTAAATTATTTTTGTTTTGCTGAAATTTCTAGCAGGAGCAGATGTTGCTATCGTTCAGATGCTTTTTCTCCATCTATTAAGTTGATCAGATTGGTTTTCTCTTTTCATTTGTTAAAATGATTATTTAAATAGAATGATTTAGAATAGTGGTCAGCAAACTATAGCCCAAGGTCCAGCAGCCTGTTTTTGTGAATGAAGTTTCCTTAGGGGCACAGCCATGCCATCCAATTATATATTATCTGATAGCTTTGTTCATGCTACAATGCAAGTGTTGAATAGTTGTGACAAAGACTACATACCATAACTTAAAATGTTTATTAGTTGCCTTTTAAAGAAACAATTAGCTGATCCCTTCTTTAGAATGTTAAATCAACCTTGCATTTCTGGGATAAACTCTACTTGGTAATGATGTATTATCGTTTTTATATATTGCTAAATATAATCTAAAATTTAGTTTGGGACATTTGCATCTATATGAATGAGGAATATTGGTTTATAATTTTCTTGTTGTAATGTATTTTTCTGGTTTTCATAATAAAGCTGACCTTATAATTTGATTTGACAAACATTCCCTCCTCCTCAATTTTTAAAAGATTTTGTGTAGGAGTGCCTGGGTGGCTCAGTTGGTTAAGCATCCGACTTCGGCTCAGGTCATGATCTCACGGTTCGTGGGTTCAAGCCCCACGTGGGGCTCTGTGCTGACAGCTCAGAGCCTGGAGCCTGTTTCTAATTCTGTGTCTCCCTCTCTCTCAGACCCTCCCTTCTCATTCTATCTCTCTCTCAGAAACAAAGAAAACATTAAGAAATTAAAAAAAATATTTTGTTTAGAATTTGTAACATTCCTTTTTAAAGTTATTGGTTAAATTCATGAGTGAAGCTATCTGAACCTGCAATGTTTTTGTTCGTTTATTTGCTTGTTTTTTGAAGGGGAAGGTTTTTAACTAGTAACCTCTTTTCTTTAATAGATATAAGGCTATACATATTATCTATTTCATCCTGCTTTAGTCTTGTTAGTGTGTGTCTTCCAAGGGATTTAAAATGCCAAATTTATTGATATGAAGTTGTTCAATATGTTCTTACTATCCTTTAATATATATAGACTGTAGTGTTATTTTCTCCTCCTTGGTCCCTCCAGATATTGGCTTCCATCTCCTCGACTCAAAATTTTCCAAGTTCTACCTGGATACTTAACTTTGTCAAGGCATTGACATCTAGGGCAATTATAAGCTTACCTGTTTTCTGTCTCTTAGGAATTCCTTCTTTATCCAATTTCAATGTCCAAAAAGTCATTGTTTTATACTTTTCTGTCTGATTTTCCTTTGATTTAGATAAGAGGTTAGTTAGATCCAGTCTCTAAAACTCTGTCTTGCCTGGAAGCACATGTTACTGATTAGATTATTGATCTTTAACTTTTCTTGTTTATTATAATTTCAGATGATCTGTTTCTCTATCAACATAGCTTCCATTACATATCAAAATTTGATACCCTTTATTTATATATCATTTAGTTCATGATATTTTAAAAAACCCAATATTATTTTTTTTCCTTCATGCATTATTTAAAAGCACTGTGTTAATTCCCAAATGGGTAACTATTTTCTAGTCATTTGTGAGCAGAGGGAAGGTGGGAGGAGGATTGCTGATACCTAAATTTAATTGCAGTGAGGGAGAAAAAAATACAAGAGATGTGGTTTCAATTCTTCTAAATATATTAATACTCTCCTTATCTTCTATTATATGGTCAATTTTAGTAAATGTTCTATGTATATCTAAAAATACTGTATATTCTAGAATTGTTACATGCAGTGTTTTATATAGGTGAATGTGGTCATTCTTTTTCAAATATGACATATTTTTTCTGACCTTTTTGTGTGCTGCTTCTATCAATTACTGTGTTTATATGATCTGTGTAGCATTCTACACAGATTACATACTATATATGTTATGCTACTGTGTAACATATGATCAATTTTTGGAAACGCTCATTCATTCTTTCAACAAATATTTACTATATGTCTATTTGTGTCTGTTTGTTCATTTTCCACAGTAATAGATCCTCCTAGTTTATGCTTCTATGAAAATGTCTAGTGGTGGGTAACTGTACATGGAGGATGATAGAAAAGAGGATAGGGCTTACTTTCTCATATACATAATTCAACAAATCTCCCAATTTCTGCCCTAGTTCTCACTCTTGACTTTGTTACATCTGCTTCCTCTAAGCCTGGAGTATTTCCTGCATCTGCCAGACATTTGGCTCCCTTGCCACTGCACCTTCTCAGTACCCAGTCTAGGTAGCTGCTTTTTTTGTTTTATTATTCAAAAATCTACATCTATTTTATTTTATACAATTTTTCCCTTTGATGAATGTTTTCTGATGCCTAAGTGCTTTCTGGGTAAGCTCTTTTGGCTCATAAAGTCAAGAGTTATTATTTTACATAACAAGAACATTGGAGCAAGGATTGCTCCAGGGTTGGCTTGTTGACAGTTCTTGCATCTTTCCATCTGCCAGACTGTGGTCTCCTCAGGACCACAAGATGGCTCTAGCAGATTCCACTGTTACTTCATGGGAAGGCCCAAGACATCTCTCCTGTGCTTCATTAGCTAGCATTGTATCTGTTACTTATGGAACAATGGTGATTGATATGGAGAAGAATAGGTGTTGAGGGAGGAGGAAAGGTGGGGCTAGATCATGTAGGCTCTTTGGGGGTTGTATTTTTATTTTGATTTCATTCTAACTGAAAAAGGAAGTCATAAAGAATGATAGGAATCACATAGGGAATGGTGTGATTTCTTTTTATTGAGCTTTAAAATATCACACTGGATTTTACATGGAGGAGAGATTGATTATGGGGTGGAATATAAGAAAGATAATAGGGAAATTTGTTAAGAATAGCAATCTACATGAGCTAAAACGAAGATTAAATAACGTATTTCCTTTTTTTAAAGTGCATTTATTAATTTATGTTTGTTGGTTGGTTGATTGGTTGGTTGGTTGTTTTTTTTGGGTACCAAATTGCTTTATTTGAAGGAATACTACAAATAAAGAAGTTAAGTAGATGTTTGGTACAACTTATAGAAAAGGAAACAGTAACCCCAACATCCATGCACCACTTCGATGACCAGGGGAGTCACCCTTGTGGCTATGGGAATACAGCCTAAGGCTTAACTCTCATTATCACTGTTTCCCAAGGTATTCTTGTCAAAGAGGTAGTCTGCCATGCCAGATTCAGGAGCCCCCATCTTGTGCAGGTTGGTTACCTTGTCACCCAATTCTTTGATGGATTTCACCTATTCATTCAGATAATAAGTCTAAATGAAGTCACATAAACGGGGTCATTTTTATCAGTGGCCAGTTTTTACAGTTCCAGTAGTGACTGATTCACACTCTTTTCCAAGTGTAACACACACTCCATTGCATTCAGCCTGTTCTCCCAGTCATCACGGTCTGGTTTCGTGATATCCTGGAGGAAGATTCCATCACCTGGTTTGTTCTGAAGATTCATCAGCTTCTCAGCATGTTCCCTCTCCTCATGAGACTGGTGAGGAAAATATTTGGCAAAGTTCTTCAAAGCCATATCATCAATGCCAAAGTAGTAAGACATGGACAAAAAGACATAAGAGGCATATAACTCCAGGTTGTTCTGGCCATTGATGCAGCCGCAAGGCCTGCTGATAGTTCTGGCGCATCTGCAAGGGGTACTGGTCCTTATGGCAGTGGTTAAAGGGAGGATGCAGAGATTTGGGAGCTCACTGGCACTGGAGCACTCGCTGGGGCCTTGGGCCAGTCAGAGGGCTCTGTGAGGAGATGGTGAAGTGTTGGCTTTGAGGGTACCCCTCCCCCATGCCTTTGAGGGTGTTCAACACCGGTTAAGTCCAAGCATTATTGAGGGAGGAAACTGCAGTGACTCTCTGAGCAGAGAAAGAGAGAAGGATAGAGAGAATCCCAAGAAGGTTTTGCACTGCCAACACAGAGCATGTTGTGGGGCTTGAACCTATGAAACCCCAACATCATAACCTGAGCCTAAACAAAGAATGGGGTCACTTAACCTACTGAACCACCCAGGTGTCCCATAAGTAATATATATCTATCCCGTGCATGTCAGTTAATTAAAACCAACAGAAGGTAAAATTTGAAACTTGAATTCATTCTCCAAAAAGAACATTTTTTTCCCTTTGTGCCTGTAAGCATTTTCTCCTTCACCTTTCTTCTTATGTTTTGTTACAATAAATGTCAAAATCATAGCAAAGTATTAAAACACAAATATATGAAAACTCCAATATTAATGCCTCAGTAAGGGCTTGCAAGTGCACCAAATTAAAAGTAGAACTTCCTTCTCTTTTTTAAATTACTATGCTGTCTAATATGTGCTACAACTTATTGTAGAGTGTGTCATATATTATGGATGAAAGCAGAAATGTTATGAAGTACCTTAACACTCTAGTGCTTGCTCATCTATTTAGACATAGTAAATAGTAAATACAACCTATGAAATTTGACATAGTTTCAATGTGTTTTTCCATCTAGATGTATGTATTCTCTCTATTTTAATTCAAGCTTTCTCATTCAATGATATTTTATGATTATCTTCATTAAGATCCTACAGAGTCCTTACAGTTACTCAAATGTATTTTGTTAATTGAGTGTCTAATGTGAAGATTATTCTCTTTGCGTGTTTGTATTTTTCTTGATGATTTAAATAGCTTTAATTAGAACGTGTATTAAGTAGGTAGGTAGGTATCTTGGTAAACTGTTAAAAATAATTTCTAATATATGCTTCAGTTTACTCAAGTTTCTATGTATATATTACAATACTTAAAAAGACTATTTTTTTGTCTTTACTTTCTTTCCTTGCCATATTTCTTTGAGAAAGCATTCAAAATAATACTAATAGGGCTATCTTTAATGCGACTACATAAAAAGGGCAATTCCATATGGTTAAAATTTAAATATTAAGAATTTCATTATATATGGCTAGAATAAATAATCCACTTAAAAGATAGTGATTCTCAGATTTACTAGATTTATTTTTATGATATTGAATATTTTTACTGCAAAAAAGAAATTTCAAGTATGATGTGTTTGCAGAAAGATTAAAAATAAAGAATAAAGAAAGATATATCTGAAACGGTACCCCAAAAGGAATATGATATAGCTATACTTTAATCTTACAAAATAGGCTGGACTTTAATAAACTTTAAGGCAAGATTATTACTTGGGATCAAACAGATACTAGAGAATGAAAAATTTTCCAATCACTAAAAAAAGACTCTTGGAAATACTTATCTGTAAAATCAAACAAGCAAGCAAACAGACAAAATACCAGTGAGGTTGTAGAAAATTTGAGCAGCACTATTAACAAAACTGACCTTATGTACATTAATTGAATATTTCACTTAGTAAATACAGATTACGTGTTCTTTGCATGATCTTGTAAAATATTTATAAATGTAATATTGTCTTAAAGCCCACCTCAATAAATTTCAGAAGAATGAAATACAAAACATGTTTCTTAAATAAAAGGCAATTAATTTAGAAATCAGTGACAAAAGATAAATACAAAATTACTAATTTTTTGGATATTAGCTCATGGATCACAGAAGAAATATAAGGATTTTAAAATATTTGAAGTGAAATAAGAAAATCTGAATATCAAACTTGTGAGATACAGCTAAAAATTAGTAGGACAAAAGTTGTAGCCATAAATACATATATTTGAAAAGAAAAAAGATTGAAAATTTACTAGCTAAATGTACTTTACACGAAGGGGGAGAAAGAAAATCAAATTAAAAAATAGAAGGCAAGAATAATGAATTATTATAGCAGATCTCAAAGAAGTAGAAAACGAACATCAAATAAAGGTAATTATTAGTTACTCTATAATCACAATGGGTGATGAGCATAAGGAGGCCACTTTTTGGAATGAGCACTGAGTGTGATATGTAAGAGATTAATCGCTGGGTTTTACTCCTGAAGCCAAGACTATACTGTATGTTAACTAACTTGAATTTAAATAGAAGAATAATACATAAAATAAAATCCTGACTTTAATATTCTAAGAAATTTAGTAAAAATACAGGTCACTGACATTACTGAAAACATATTTTCTTCCTCTTAAATAGCAAATATTAAATTAAACTAAGAAGACCTCAGTAAAAAATTAAATAAATAAATGAAAAGGAAACAAACAAAAAAAGTTAATTACTAGCAAGTCCAAAGTTGATAATTTGAAAATACAAACAAAAAATAATGACATCTCTGGTGAGATTTCAATAAGAATAAAAAGACACTACACAATATTTAGAAATAAAACATGAGGATTTACTACAAATACTGTAGAAGGATATTATAAACAAATTTGTCTTAATTCTGTGATAATTGAGGTATAATTTTATTTATTTAATTTACACTTACTTGAAAAAAATCTTACCAAAATAGATCCTAGAATAAATAGAGAAATGCTGGCAACAAGAGTGTGGTAACATTATAGGGTTTCTGTCTGTGCTTTTGATATCCCCAACTACATTCATGAAAACCAAACAAAGCAGCTTAGATAGCAAAGGTGAGAGGTAGGAGTGTAGAAAATATGCAACATTTTATTTTTTTTAAATTTTTTAAAATGTTTTATTTATTTCTAGGAGAGAGAGAGAGAGAGAGAGACAGCGTGAGCAAGGGAGGGTCAGAGAGAGAGGGAGTCACAGACTGAAACAGGCTGACTGGCAGTCAGCACAGAGCCCGACGCGGGGCTCGAACCCACGAACCGTGAGATCATGACCTAAGCGAAAGTCAAACGCTTAACCGACTAAGCCACCCAGGCGCAACATTTTAAATCAAACTAGGCGACAAGGAATCTTTATGAAATCCAGAATAAAGAAAGGCATGACCAAACACAAAAGAGTCAAAGGCCATACATGGGACCAGTTATTGCTCAGTAATGGCACAGAAAATTGAAGTATAGAATGACCCCAAGAACACAAAATCACAAAAACTATCACCACCCCCACCATAAGAAGACTACAAACTAAGCAATAAACTGATAAGCAAGTCTGAGATAAACTAGTATTATTCAGAGATGTTCTCACAGGCTTTTCATTGCAAATAAGCATGAATTTTATGGGGAAATATTAAATGGGAAGCAGTACTGAAACAGACCAAATCACTTAAGATCCCAGAAAGAATAAACATTTCCTTTCCAAAGGACAAAAGTCTACCCCAAAGAATAATTTGTGGTAACAAAACATAAAGTGAGCCAGATCACAGGAAAAAGATGGTTCAGAGATTGGAAAAATGTGGGGAAAAAAGAGTATGACATAGGGAGACCTTAAAGACTACTACAAAAGGAAAATACAGTGATGTAGAACTCTGACCACACAGAGACAAAAATTAGAAGTATCTGGAATCATAGTTAATCCTGAGGAACATAGAAATTGATACACAGTTATTATTTTTAATTTTTTTAATGTTTTATTTATTTCTAGGAGAGAGAGAGAGAGAGACAGCGTGAGCAGGGGAGGGTCAGAGAGAGAGGGAGTCACAGACTGAAACAGGCTCCAGGCTCTGAGCTGTCAGCACAGAGCCCGACATGGGGCTCGAACCCACGAACCGCGAGATCATGACCTAAGCGAAAGTCGGACGCTTAACCGACTAAGCCACCCAGGCGCCCCGTTACACAGTTATTTTTAAGAGTATGCCTTCAACCATGAAGTTGAGAGCGACCTGGACAATTGCTGCTCTCACACAGGTTGTCTTAATAGAATAAAAATGTTCAAATCAAAGCCAAGACTTGGGAACGTGTTTTTATTAACTGAATAATATGCCAACAAATAAAAAACCTACCAGAAAAAAGTGACAAAAAGAAATATAAAATGTCAAATGTCAAAAATGTGGTGAAAAATGTCATACTGTGAGTGTCACCTCCCTGTTATGTTTGGCCTCTGCCTAACTCACTTTCAGTATCTCCTTATCACTGCCAAGGACATTTTCTGGTGGGTAGAGCTCTGCTTCTCTACTTTCAGAAATGGTGAAATGCTTTAGAATAAAACTCTCCTGGAGTAATCCTCAATCAATACCAGGGATTTAAAAATACCTAGTTCAAACACTCTTTTATGGAATTGGTGTGTCATCCTTGTGCCAAGGCCATGTTAATTTTCTACTTATTGATTCAATTCTTAGGGTATATGCTGCCAACATGAGCATGCTCTAACATCCTTTAGGTGGAATCATTCTGGACAGAATCTTTGCTTTAGTGTCTTGAGTTCCCCAGGGAGGATATGCTCTAGTTACCTAGAAAGATCACTTTCTTGATAATGTATTCATTTTACTGTGTTTCCTTCCTTGTCTCACTTCCATCACCGCCACCCCCTTGTGTTTCCTCTACCTTCCAAATAAACTACATCACCTCTCCTCATAGTTTCCTTCTGGAAAAATCAAAACTAGAGACAAAAGCTCTAGCCTAATATTTCCAAAGCATTTAACATGAAAAACACCCTAAGGGTGTTAAACACCATTATTACCACCATAAGAGGAAGAGAAAACAAAAAAGAGAAGAATAAAATTATCAAATACTAATAGAGAAAAGATAAAAAGGGCATGAGAAAAAGGTACACAGATAGAAGACATATAAGAGAGCTCAACAAATGTAATATGGGACTCCTCTGCTAAGAGCACTAAAGCAATGAAACTAAGCAAATATTTAAAACTATAATAAAATAGATGAAAAGTACAGCACTAGAAACATAGTCAATACTATTAAAGTTGTATAGTGACAGATGGTGACAATACTTATAGTGTTGAGTACTGTATAGAACTGTTGATTCACTATTCTGTACACCTGAAACTAATTAATATTGCATGTCAATTATACTTCAATAAAAAACATAATCCAAGGAAAGTATAATGGAATAAAAATATTTGAAGTTGCACGTCAAAAGTATACTGAATAAATGAAAGAAGTCTCTCTGAAATGGCTACATACTGTATGAATTTCAATCATTTGACATTCTGGAAAGGGTAAAACTATGAAGACAGTAAAAAGAGCAGTGGTTCTTAGGGGCTAAGGGGAGGGAGGAATAAATAGGTGGAGCACAGGAGACTTTTAGGGCAGTGGAACAATTCTGTATATTACTGAAATGGTGGATACACAGCATTATACATTTGTCATAATTGATAAATGGTACAACTCAGAGTTAATCTTGATGTAAACTATGGTTTTTATTTAATAATAATGTACTCATATTGGTTGATCAATGGTAACAAATGTATCACACTAAGGAAATATGTTAATAATAGGAAAAACTATGTTGACAAGGAGAAAGGGTATGCTCTGTGCCCTGCTCAATTGTGTAAACCTAAAACTGCTATAAAAAATAAAGTCTATTAATTTAAATAAATGCAGGATTATAATTTTGATTTCAGAAAAGATATGCAATCTAATGAAAACAATATTAAATAAGAAAGAGAAATATATTTTATAAAAAGATTACATTTGCCCATGAATATATAAACATTATTTTCTGTGCAACTAATAAAAAGAGACTTTAAAAATCAGGTTAAAGAGATTCTAGGAGATATAGAAACTATAAATGAGAGACATTAACATAACTCAGATAAAGCCAGGTTAAACAGTGGAAACGTTAAGATATAGAATATCTAAAATTAATCAAGTCATACACATACAAACACACACACACAAACTATCATTAAAGAATACACTTTCCTTTCAGGAAACTATCAAAACCCTAGAGGAGAAAGCAGGAAACAGCCTCCTTGATCTCAACAGCAGCAATTTCTTACTTGACACATCCCAAAAGGCAAGAGAATCAAGAGCAAAAATGAACTATTGGGACCTCATCAAGATAAAAAGCTTCTGCATGGCAAAGGAAACAATCCATAAAACTAATAGGCAACTGACGGAATGGGAAAAGATGGTTGCAAATGACATGTTGGATAAATGACTAGTATCCAAAATCTGTAAGGAACTCACCAAACTCCAACCCAAAAATCAAACAATCCAGTGAAAAAATGGGCAGAAGACATGAACAGACACTTCTCCAAAGAGTACATCCAGATGGATGCTCAGTGTCCCTCATCATCAGGGAAATACAGATCAAAACCACACTGAGATACTATCTCACGCCGGTCAGAGTGGTGAAAATGAACAAGTCAGGAGACTGTAGATGCTGGTGAGGATGTGGAGAAATGGGTGCCCTCCTACACTGTTGATGGGAATGTAAACTGATACAGCCCCTCTGGAAAACAGTGTGTAGGTTCCTAAAAACATTAACAATAGAACTCCCCTATGACCCAGCAATAGCCTGCTAGGAATTTACACAAGGGATACAGGAGTGCTGATGCATAGGAGCACATGTACCCCAATGTTCATAGCAGCACTCTCAACAATAGCCAAATCATGAAAAGGGCCTAAGTGTCCATCAACTGATGAGTGGTTCAAGAAGATGTGGTTTATCTATACAATGGAATGCTATATAGTAATGAGAGAGAATGAAATCTGGCCATGTGTAGCAACATGGATGGACCTTGAGGGTGTTATGCTGAGCGAAATAAGTCAGGCAGAGAAGGACAGGTACCATATGTTTTCACATATAGGTGGATTAGAGGGTCCTTAACAGAGGACTATGGGGAAGGAGAAGGGGAAAATAGTTGGGGAGAGGGAGGGACGCAAACCATGAGAGGCTCTTGAATGCTGAGAACAAACTGAAGGCTGATAGGGGTGGGGGAGAGGGGAAGGGGGTGATGAGCATGGAGGAGGGCACTTGTGGGGATGAGCACTGGGTGTTATATGGAAACCAGTTTGACAATAAACTATTTGTAAAATAAAAAAAAGAAATAGGTGAAATTAAAAAAAAAAAGAAAAACAAAAAAAAATAAAAAAGAAAGTAAAAAATAAAGTTTCATATTAAATTAAAAAAAAAAAAGAAAACTGAATGGAGCTTACAGAGATTTGGAACCATAGTAAATAAGATGTGGTTTTAGGGGAAATTACAGAAATGCTACCTTATAACAATAATTCATGTACTTTTAGGGCAGAGGGAGAGATGTTTGTTTTAATATGCCCAAATCTCTCCCTCTTTGTATTGAAGTGTATCCTTCGTCCATAGGCCTGTGGCTAGATGAATGTGGTGTGAGAGGCAAGCAAAAGAGTGAGCTAGGGAGAGTAGATAATCACAGAGCAGTTTGGCTATGTGGGTACATCATCTTCACATACATTATTTCATTTCCTCTTTACTTCCTTCCAATGTTTAGAGATGAAGGATTAAAGGACTAAATCAATTGTCTGGGTCACCCTATTAGGAAGCTGCAATGTCAGTACTTAGTTTCAAATTTGTCTGACCCCAATACCTCTACTCCTTACTGTTACTATTGATACTGTACTATTCTGGTTTTTTTTTTAAGAACAATCTAGAGTCATTTATTTTAGTCACATTGCAACAGCTCCATTCCAATTGTGTATTAGACTTCTTTGATTACTTCAAGATAAATCATTATGTTTTCTTTTTAACGTGTGACACTTTGAGGTTAATTTCATCCAATCACCTAAGAAGTATTTTAATTTACGCCACCATTTAAATTAGTATGGCATTATTTCAAAAGACGATAGGAGTTCAGAATTTTGAAGCATGGAAAGCATCCAATCGAAACAAAATCAGAAGCTCACAAAAGTAGCATTGCAGTAGGTAGTACCTTTCCTTTGAGACAGGTGAAGTATTCTGCAGATATACACCAATCCATAGATATCTCTGTTACAATGACAACATTTAGATGTAACAGTTATATTTAGATACAGTAAAGTATGTAAAGCCTGTGAATATGAAATATTTACCAGACTGAAAGAGTTCAGTGTGATACTTCATAAGAGGGAGCAGGGGCAAAAGGAGAGAAAGAGAATCTTAAGCAGACTCCACACTCAGTTTGGAGCCCAATGTAGGGCTCAATCCCATAACCCTGGAATCATGACCTGATCTGAAATCAAGAGTTGTACATTAACCAAGTGATCCACTCAGGCATACCCAAGACTTTTTAAGCTTCCAGTTACTTAACATACAGAGTTATATTAGTTTCAGGTATAGAATTTAGCAATTCAACACTTACATACTTCACTGTGCTCATTACAAGTGTACTCCAATACTTATTTAACCTATTTAACTCCATCACCTATTTAACCCAGCCTCCCACGCCCCTCCACTCTGGTAACCATAAGTTTGTTCTCTACAATTTAGAATGCTTCTTGGTTTATTGCTCCTTCTTTTGTCTGATTTCCCCTCTTTGCTTTTTTGTTTTGTTTATTAAATTCCACATATGAGTGAAATCATATTGTATGTGTCTTTCTCTATTTCACTTAGCACTATGCTCTCTAGCTCTATCCATATCATTGTAAATGGCAAGTTTTCATTCTTTTTTTTTTTTTTGTGGCTGCTAAAATTCTATTGTATTAAGATATACCATGTCTTCTTTATCCATTCGACAATTGGTGGTCACTTCCGTTGCTTCCATAGTTTGACTATTGTAAACAATGTTTCCATAAGCAGGGTGCATGTATCCCTTTAAATTAGTGTTTTTGCATTCTTTGGGTAAACATCCAGTAGCATAAACTACATAAGGTAGTTCTATTTTTAACTTTTTGGGAAACCTCCATACTGTTTTCCACAGTGGTTGTACTAGTTTGCATTCCTGCCAATAGCGCAAGTCCTTTTTCTCCACATTCTCCTCAACACCTATTATTTCTTGTAGTGTTAATTTTAGCCATTCTAACAGGTGTGAGATGATATCTCATTGTGGCTTTAATTTGCATTTACCTGATGATGAGTGATTTTGAACATCTTTTTATGTGTCCGTTGGCCATCTGTATGTCTTCTTTGGAGAGATGTCTTTTCACGTCTTCCTCCCATTAAAAATTTTTTTAATGTTTATTTTTTAGAGAGAGAGAGAGAGAGAGAGAGACAGGAGGGGAGGGGAGGGGCAGAGAGAGGGAGACACGGTATAGAAAGCAGGTTCCAAGCTCTTAGCTGTCAGCACAGAGCCAGATGGGGGGCTTGAACCCATAAGACGAGATCATGACCTGAGCTGAAGTCGGACGTTTAACCAACTGAGTCACCCAGGGGCCCTTTTTATTCCCATTTTTGTTTGGATTATTCTTTTTTTTTTTTTTTTTGAATTTTGAGTTTTATAAGTTCTTTATATATTTTGAATTACTAACCCTTTATCAGACATGTAATTTGCAAAAATCTTCTCTCATTCCATAGGTTGCCTTTTAGTTTTGTTGACTGCTCCCTCCTCCATGCAGAAGCTTATTATTTTGATGTGATCCCAGTAATTTATTTATACTTTGACTTCCCTTGCTTCAGGAGACATGTCTAGAAAAATGTGGCAATGGGCAATGTTAGAACCATCACTGCCTGTGCTCTCTTGTAGAATTTTTATGGTCTCAGGTCTCACATTTAGGTCTTTAATCCATTTTTAGTTTATTGCTGTGTATAGTGCAAGAAAATTATCCAGTTTCAATCTTCTACATGTATCTGTCCAGTTTTCCCAGTACCATTTGTTGAAGAGAGTGTCTATTTCCCATTGGATATTCCTTTCTGCTTTGTCAAAGACTAATTGACCATATGGTTGTCGGTTTATTTCTGGGCTTTATATTCTGTTCTATTGATCTATGTGTCTATTTTTGTGCCAATACCATACTGTTTGGATTGTTACAGGTTTGTCATATTTGAAGTCTGCAATTGTGACACCTCCAACTTTGTTTCTTTTCTTTTTTTTTTCAAGTTTGCTTTGGTTATTCAGGGTCTTTTGTGGTTCCACATATATTTTAGAATTGTTCTATTTCTGTGAAAAATATTGTTGGTATTTTGATAGGGATTGTATTGAATCTGTAGATTGCTTTGGGTAATTTAGACATTTTAACGATATTTGTTCTTCTAATCCATGAGCACGGAATGTTTTTCCATTTCTTTGTGTCATCTTCAATTTCTTTCATCAGTGTTTTATAGTTTTCAGGGTACAAATATTTCACCTCTTTGTTTAGATTTATTCTTAGGTATCCTGTTCTATACTGTTATATCCAATGGCAATTAGGTGCTATTGTAAGTGAGATTATTTTCTTAATTTCTCTTTATTCTGCTTCATTATTAGTGTATAGAAATGTAAGAGAGTTCTACACATTGATTTTGTATCCAGCAACTTTATTGAATTTGCTTATCAGTTCTAGCCGTTTTGGTGGAATCTTTCCATCTTTTTACATATAGTATTATGTCATCTACAAATAATAAAAGTTTCACTAGTATCCTATTGATTTGGATGCCTTGTATTCTTTTTGTTGTCCAATTACTGTGGTTAGGACTTCCAGTACTATGTTGAATAAAGGTGATGAAAGTGGACATCCTTGTCTTGTTCCCCACTGAAGATGTTATTAGCTTTAGGTTTTTCATATATGGCCTTTATTATGTTATTTTCCCTCAACCTAATTTCTTGATGGTGTTGATCATGAATAAATGGTGTACTTTATCAAATGTTTTTTCTGTAAATATTGAAATGATCATATGGTTATTCTTTCTCTTATTGATGTGATGTATCACAATGACTGATTTGCAAATATTGAACCACACTTGGCAGTTTGGGAATAAATCCCACTTAATCATGGTGAAGAACCATGTATTGTTGGATTCAGTTTTCTAGTAATTTGTTGAGGATCTTTGCTCTATGTTCATCAGGGATATTGTCCTGTTGTCTTTTTAAATTGTGTCTTTGTTTGTTTGTGTATTTGGACGTTTTCCCTCCTTTTCTATAGTTTGGAATATTCTGAGAAGAATAGGTTTAAGTCTTTATTTTTTAAGGTTTGTTTTTAAATTCCAGTTAGTTAACATATAATGAAATATTAGTTTCAGGTATATAATATAGTGATTCAATACTTTCACACAGCACTCAGTACTTATCACAACTAGTGCACTCCTTAATTCACATCATCTTTTACCCATCCTCCACTCACCTGCATTCTGGTAACCATCAGTTTGTTGTTCTTTATGGTTAAGTGTCTGTTTCTTGGTTTGTCTTTGTCTCTCTCTTTTTCCCCTTTGCTCATTTGTTTTGTTTGTTAAATTCCTCAAGTGAGTGAAATCATATGGTATTTGCCTTTCTCTGACTGACTTATGTTGGGTATTAACTCATTTTAAAATGTTTGTTAGAATGCTCCTGTAAAGCCATCTGGTCCCAGGCTTTTGTTTCTTGAGAATTTTTTTTATTACTATTTCAATTTCAGTGTTGGTTATTGGTCTGCTCAGATTTTTTCTTATGTTTTTTATTTATTTTTGGTAGTTTGTATGTTTCTAATAATTTATCCACTTCTTCAGGTTGTCCAGTTTGTTGCTATATATTGGTTTCCATAATATTGTCTTAGAATTGTCTGTATTTCTGTGATATTGGTTGTTATTTCTTCTGTTTCATTTGTGATTTTGAGTCTTTCTTTTTGATAAGTCTGCCTGGAAGTTTATGAATGTTATTTTCAAAGTTTTATGAATGGTATTTTCAAAGAACCAGCTCCTGGTTTCATTGATTTGTTCTATTGTGGATTTTTGTTTTGTTTTGTTTTGTTTGATTTGGTTTCCATATCATTTGTATTTATTTCTGCTCTAATCATTATGATTTCCTTCCTTCTTCTGCTTGTAGGCTTCATTTGTTGTTCTTTTTCTAGCCCTTTTAGATGTAAGGTTAGGTCTTATTTGAGATTTTTCTTGCTTCTCAAGAAGGCCTATATTTCTATAAACTTCCCTCTTAGAATTGCTCTTACCACATTCTAGAGGTTTTGGATTATTGTATTTACATTTTCATTTGTTTCTATGTACTTTTAAATTTCTTCTTTGATTTCCTGGTTAACCCATTCATTTTTTAGTAACGTTATTTAATCTCATGTATTTGTGCTCTTTCCAGAATCTTCTTGTGGTTGATTTTTAGCATTGTGGTCAGAAAATGTGCATCATATGACTTCAATCATTTTGTACTTGTTGAAGCCTGTTTTGTGACTTTGTCATATGTTCTGGAGAATATCCCATATGCACTTAAAAGGAATGTGTATTTGGAGTGGGATGTTCAGAATATATCAGTTAAATCCATTTTCTCCAGTGCGTTATTCAAAGCCATTTTTTCTTTCTTGATTTTTTGTTTGGATGACCTGTCCACTGATGTAAATGGGGTGTTAAGGGTCCTATTATTGTTTATTATTAACAATTAGTTCCTTTACATTTGTTATTAACTGTTTTATGTATTTGCGTAGTTCTATGTTGGATACAAATATTTATACTTGTTGTATATTTTTGATCGATTGTCTCCTTTATTTTTACAGAGTGTTCTTTATCTTTTTGTTAAAACAGTCTTTGTTTTAATGTGTATTTTATCCAAGATAAGTATTGCTACCTTGGCTTTCTTTTGAATCCATTTGCATGATAGTTGTTTCTCCATCCCTTCACTTTCAATCTGCAAGTGTCTTTAGGTCTAAAATAAGTTTCTTGGAAAAAATAATGAAATAAGTTTCTTGGAGCTCCTGGGTGGCTCAGTTGGTTAAGCGTCTGACTTTGGCTCAGGTCACAATCTCATGGTCTGTGGATTCGAGCCCCGTATCAGATTCTGTGCTGACAGCTCAGAACCTGGAGCCTACTTCAGATTCTGTGTCTCCCTCTCTCTCTGCCCCTCCACTGCTCTGTCTCTCTCTCACTCTCTCAAAAATAAATAAACATTACAAAATTTTAAAAATAAAATAAATTTCTTGTAGGCAGCATATAAATAGATCTTTTTTAAAATCCATTCTGTCATCCTATGTCTTTTTATTGGAGCATTTAGTCTATTAAAATTCCAAGTGATTATTGAATGATATGTATTTGTGATTTGTGGTCACCATTAGGTTTGTATAGCACCTCTTCTGCATATAACAGTCTATATTAAGTTTATGGTCATTTTAAAATTATTTTTTTAATGTTTATTTATTTTTGAGACAGAGAGAGACAGAGCAGGAGCTGGGGAGGGGCAGAGCAAGAAGGAGACACAGAATATGAAACAGGCTCCAGTTTCTGAGCTGTCAGCACAGAGCTCGATACGGGGCTCAAACCCACAGACCACGAGATCATGACCTGAGCTGAAGTCGGACGCTTAACGGACTGAGCCACCCAGGCACACCAAGTTGATGGTCATTTAAAGAGTACATACTTTTTTTAAGTTCCTTGACTGTTTTTTTAATAGAAATATTCATTTTTACTGCGTTTTCAAACGTTATAGTATCACTTTTTGTTTCTTTTCCACGGGAACATTCCCATTTAATATTTCTTTCGGGGCTGGTTTAGTGGTCATAAGCCCCTTTAGCTTTTATTTGTCTGAGAAACTCTTTCTCGTGACAACCTTTATGGATAGAGTATTTTTGGCTGCAGATATTTTCCATTCAGCATGTTGAATATACCATGCCACTTCCTTCTGGCTTATCATGTTTCAGTTGAGAGATCTGTAGCTAGCCTTATGGGTTTTCTTTTGTAAGTTATTTTCTTCTTTTATCTTATGATTTTTAAGATTTTTCTTTATCATTATATCTTGCCAATTTAATTAGAATATGACTCAGTAAAAGTCTGTTTTTGTTGATTTTGATGGGCACACTCTATCCCTTCTGGATCTGGATATCTGTTTCATTCCCTCGATTTAGGAAGTATTTAGCTATTATGTCCTCAAATAAGTTTTCTGCTACCCCCTCTTTCTCACTCTTTTTTTGGGGGGACTCCTATAATATGAATGTTACTACATTTGATGAAGATATTATGTTTTCTAACTCTATGCTTGTTTTCATAATTCTTTTTTCTCTCTTTTATTCAGCCAATTACTTTCCATTTCTCTGTCTTCTAGGTCACTAATTAGTTCCCCTGCTTCTTTCAGCTTTCTGTTTATTCCATCAATGCGTGCTTCCCATTTCATTTATTGTACGCTTTATCTCTGCTATGTTATTCCTGATCTCTGTGTTCTGTGTCCCATTCAGGTCTTCCACTCTTTTCTCAAGTCCAGTGAGTATTCTTACGTTCATTGCTTTAAATTTTCTATCAAGCATGTGACTTCTATCTATTTTGTCCTTTTCTTTCATTTGAGATAAATTTCTCTGTCTTCTCATTTTGTCTGTCTCTACCTGTTTCTCTGTGTTAGGAAGTTAAGCTACATCTCCTGTTCTTGAAGGTAATGGCTTTATCAATAAGAGGTCCTGTAGCACCCTGAAGTGAGTTTTCCCCTGTTCCCCAGAGCCTGGTACTTCCTGAAGGGTCGCCAGTGTGTGTTGCATGTCCTCTGCTGTTTTGTCCTGGCCACTTTATCCTCTAGGCCATTTATTTGTATAGGCTTTCTTTGCCTTATGTGGGCAGTGTTTTGTCTTGGCCTGAATGTCTCATGTTTAAGCTAAGTGTGCTCCAGCTTATTGGTTGCCAACAGCATTAGAACTAAAGCTCTGCAAAACTCCTGCCCTGGGAGACATGATGTTGGCAAGAGTTTTGGCTCGTCTTCCTGGGAAGGGATCTCACCATTCTGGTACTGAGGAAAATATGACTACATGGGCAGTCCCACTGTGCAGGGGGCAGGTCATGATGTAAGCAAGTGCCGTAGCAAATGTCTATGCTGCACTTGTTCTTGAAGATGGTCCTGTGCTTATGCTGGAGGGGAGGGGAGGAAAATCATGCTTGCTAGTTCCCTTTTTCTGGAAGGGTCTCTTAGTAAATGCTATCTCTCTGGGGTACACTCCAGGATGGGTGGATAACCTCCCCACTATATGCTCCAGGCACTCTTCAGATCATTGTTTTTATTCTGTGTGTCCTTAAGTTCTTTGCCTGCAATTCTTCCAAGAACAGCTTATTCATCTGGGCTCTATCACAGCCACACCAACTAACTTTATTATTTGTGTCTATTTATTTATTTGGAAAGAGACATAGACAGCACAAGTGAGAGGGGTACAGAGAGAGAGGGAGACAGACAACATCAAGCAGGCGATGTGAGGCTCCATCTCACGAAACATGAGGTCATGACCTGAGCCAAAACCAAGACTTGGATGTTTAACCAAATGAGCCACACAGATGCCCCCCACTGACCTTTAAAACTCCAGGCTTTCTTTTTCCAGAAGTCACAAAATTCAGCTTCTCTTACTTTCTAAGCCAGTTACTGTGAGGATTTGTTTTCCCTGTGTACTACCCTGATTGCTAGTCCATCTTTCACCACCGTGCATCAGGTACAATTTATTTCGCTCCCAAACCACGTCTCTGAACTCTTACTTTCATTGATGTGACCTCCTCTCTTCCTTTAGTTGTGGAGCTTATTCTGCCAGTCTTCATGTCAATTTCTGGGACTATTTAGGGTGATTTATTTATCTAGCTGAATTCATCAGAAAAAGCAAACCTAGGGTCCTCCTACTCTGTTGCCATCTTCCCTTCCTTGCCATGTTCTGATTCTTATCAGATTATTTTTTTATCTTCCCCATCCCAATACACTGTAGGCTCCTTAAGAATATGTATCAGAAAAAAAAAAATAAGGGGAAATATCCCTAATGAACTTAGATTCACAGAAAGAATAGCTATCACCAAAATGATGAGAGAAAATAGTGTTGGAAAGGTTGTGGAAAAAGGGAACTCTTGTGCACTGTTGGTAGGAATGCAAATTCATACAGCCATCATGAAATCAAGAATAGGTTCCTCAAAAAATTAAGAATAGAATTACCATATTATCCAGGAAGTCCACTTCTGGGAATATACCCAAAGGAAGTGAAAACAGGATCTTGAAGAAATATATGCATCACCATATTTATTATAGCATTATTCACAATAGCCAAAATATGGAAACAATTGAACTGTCAATGGGAGATCTATCTATATCTGTATTTATATCTAATCCATATATCTTTATGCAATGGGATATTAGTTAACCATGAGAAAGGAGGACATCCTGCCATTTACAACATGGGTTGACCTTAATGGCATTATACTAAATGAAATAAGTCAAATAGAGGAAGACAATTACTATATGATTTCTACTGTATTATCTCAGTTACATATGGTATTTTAAAAAGTTGAACTCATAGAGACACAGAGTACATGTTGGTAATCAGGGGTTTGGGCAGATGGGGAAAACTTTGACCTTGGTCAAAGGGTACAAACTTCCAGGTGTAAAATGAAAGAGTTCTAGGGATCCCATTTACAGCACGGTGGGTATAATTATTAAAAGTAGATTTTAAAATATTCTCACCACAAGAAGAAATGGTAAATTAATTATGGGATGTGATATAGGTGTTAGCTCATGCTAAGGTGTTTGTCATTTTGCTATATATATGTGTGAATATGAATATATTCACATATGAATATATGAATATATATATGAATATATATATGAATATATATGAATATATATATATATGAAATCAACATGTGGCACACCTAAAACTTGTACCAAGTAAATGTCAAATATATATCAATAAAGCTAGAAAAAAAGACTATGTATCAGGCCTTTCTTTGGTCAATAATTTTATTGCATTTAATAAAAAGTATTATGAATAGGTCTCAGGTATCATCTAGCATCTTATTTCTTCAGCTGAAAAAATTCCTGCATCTAATTCATCAGTTTGCTTTTTTAGAGAAATAGATCCTTTCCAATTACTCTCGCCTTCTCTCCTTTTTTTTTCTTTTTTAACATTCATGGCTTGATGAATCAAGGAAGCTGAATTTTATGTAAGTTCAATGTCATTTTACTGGGCTTGAATATCAATCAACCAATACCTGACTTTATCCAAACCCTTCAAATATATTGGCACCCAAGAAGTTGTAAATCTCAACAACACATCAATTCTCCTGAATAACAACCTTGTTGGGACAAGGAGTGTAAGCAAACTTCCTTCTGTAATAGAGGCCCCAGAACACGCTGTATCATGTCTTGTATGTGGCAAAAGATAGTGCGGGTAGTAGCCAATTTCCTTCTTTTTCCCTAAAATTTGTCAATGCAATTGCTTGTTTTTCTTGCCATGGAAACTGAGTTTCACATTGATGTGGTCCAAGTTTCTCTGGAGGAGTCCTCTGGGGTCCTTCATAAAATCTGGGTGCTCCTAGGGTGCCTGAGTGGCTCAGTCAGTTAAGTGTCTGACTCTTGATTTCGGCTACTCACAGTTGTAAGTTCGAGCTCCACATCTGGCTCCATGCCAACAGCATGACACCTGTGGGGATTCTCTCTTTCTCTTCTTGCCCTTCACCCTCTCGTGCATTCTTTCTCTCTCAAAATAAATAAATAAACCTTTACAAAATAAAATAATAAAATTAAATCTGGGTGTTCCTTCAGAGTGATGTCAACTATTTGGTTGCTGAGAATCCTCATCATTCCTGTAGCAGAAACAGCAAAAGAAGACCATCTTTTTTATGTCCCCACTTGGTTCTGAGCCTACCCATAGTATGTTATCAAAGCACATTGAATTTTCATATTGAGCCTTTTGTCTCTATCCTTCCCATTTTACCCATTTACTTTTACCCATTTACTTATTTATTTATCTACAATAAACTATTTCTGGTGTGTGTGTGTGTGTGTGTGTGTGTGTGTGTGTGTGTGTGTTTCAGCTCCCAGATATAGATATCTCCTTTTACTACTGCCAAAGATCTGGTCATCTGCAGAAGTGTTAGCATTCCTATTGTTAATATAGGCTGAGTTGGCTATCCAGGGGATACAACAAGTGTATCTGGGGGCACTAAACAGACTTTAAAGCACTATATCATCCAAGAAAACCATCTTCTACATGTATTTTGAAAGGCAAAACATGCTTATATCCTATTGTGTCAGTTTGCAGGATTCTTTCTATACGTGCAGCCAGAAACTACAAATAAATATGTAAGCAAATATATCCTTAAGAATAGCATCATAATACGCATAGGAGCACATGTACCCCAATGTTCATAGCAGCACTCTCCACAATAGCTAAAACATGGAAAGAGCCTAAGTGTCCATCAACGGATGAATGGATCAAGAAGATGTGGTTTATCTATATGATGGAATACTACATGGCAATGAGAAAGAATGAAATCTGGCCATGTGTAGCAACATGGATGGACCTTGAGGGTGTTATGCTGAGCGAAATAAGTCAGGCAGAGAAGGACAAATATCATATGTTTGCACATATAGGATTAGGAGGAACTTAACGGAGGACCAAGGGGGAGAAGAAGGGGGGAAATGGTGGAGGAAAGGGAGAGAGGCAAACCATGAGAGACTCTTGAATGCTGACAAAAATCGAGGACTGATGGATGTGGGGGGGAGGGGGGATGGGCACGGAGGAGGACACTTGTGGGGATCAGCACTGAGTGTTATGTGGAAACTAATTTGACAATAAACTATTTGTAAAAAAAAAAAAAGAAAGAAAAGAATAGCATCATAATATATACATTTTTGTGCAACTTGCTTTTTTTACTTTAGAATGTTATGTAACTAAAACAAATGGAAGATTATATCTTAGTTTTCCCAAAAAATAAATCTCAGAGAGAAGGGAATGAGTGGGTGAGGGCAGAGATGCAACAACAATGACCATGAGCTGATAGCTGTTAAAACCCGGCAATTTATCAAAGACTTCTCACGTTTTGTACCATTACAATTATTAGATAGGTAGATAGATGATAGATAGATAGATAGATAGATAGATCTTTTTAGTATTTTTGAAGCATTTTATTATAAAACAAATGAAGAAAAATGCACAAAACATTTAGTTGAACAATTTATCATAAAGCAAGCATCTGTCAAGAAACAGTAATAATTATGTTCTTCCTCTTTTGTTCAACTATGGCTTTAACAATTGACCCTGACCTTTTCTCTGAAACAACTGTTGACTTAAAATTTTTATTTATTTGTTTTATATTTCATTTTTTTGCCCTTATATTTGTTATTATAAAATATTATGAGTATTATAGATTATACTATTATAAAATTATAAAATTATAAATATAATATTTCTGCTACTTTTCAGATACTCTGATTTGTTTTGTGTTAGCTAACTTCTTTTTCGTTGTTGTTGTTGTTTTTAATGTTTATTTATTTTTTGAGAGAGAGAGATAGAGTACAAGTAAGGGAGGGGCTGAGAGAGAGGGAGACATAGTATCTGAAGTAGGCTCCAGGTTCTGAGCTGTCAAACTCATAGAGCATGACATTATGACTTGAGCCAAAGTTGGACACTTAACCAATGAGCCACCCAGGCACCCCTGAATTAGCTAGTTTCATAAGGTGAAATCTTGAGACACCAGATTTAGGTCTTTTTCTTAGATCTTTTTTCTTTTCTGATCAGAACCACTTATATTTAGGGCACCAAGGAGCACCTGAGTGGCTCAGTTGGTTAAGCATCTGGGTTTGGTTCAGGTCATGATCTCATGATTTCTTTTCTTTTTTTTTTTTTAATTAAAAAATTTTTTAAAAATTTATTTCTGAGAGAGAGAGAGACAGCATGAGCAGGGGAGGGTCAGAGAGAGAGGGAGACACAGAATATGAAACAGGCTCCAGACTTTGAGCTAGCTGTCAGCACAGAGTCCGACGTGGGGCTCAAACTCACGAACCGTGAGATCATGACCTGAGCCGAGGTCGGCTGTCCAACCGACTGAACCACCCAGGCTTCCCTATGACTTCATGATTTCTGAGTTTGAGACCCTGAACTGGGGTCTTTGTTCTTAGCACCGATTCTGCTTTGGGCCCTCTGTCTTGCTCTCTTTCTGCCTCTCCCCCACTCACATTTTCTTTCTTTCAAAGATAAAACATTTTTTTTTCAAAAAAGAACCATTTATAGTTATAATATTTCCTTTCATCTTTACCCCACAATTTTTGATATATTGTACTTTATCATTCAGTTTAAAATATTTTCTAATATTCTTTGCGATTTTCTAATCTATGGATTATGTAGAAATACACTGTTAATTTCCAAATACTTCGGGAAATTTTCAGAAAGCTTTTCATCATTTATTTGTCATTTAATTTAATGTGATCAGAGAACATACTCTGTATGATTCAATTATTTTAAGTTATTGGGACTTGTTTAATGGTCCAGCATATGTACTTTTTTGGTGAAAGTACTTTATACACCTACTTCTTTAATTTGATCCATTCTGACATTTTATGTCTTTTACAGCAGTGTTTAATCCATTAAAATTCCATTAGCTATTGATGTAATTTGATTTTGTTCAGCCATTTTACCATTTATTCCCTTTTTTGCTTGTTGTTTTGTTTCTATGTTCTTCCTTTATTGCCTCCTTTTGGATTAAATATATTTTAGGTGTCCACTTTTGTATATATGATGGTTTGGAGCTAAACCTCTCTCTGTGTTTTTAGCAGCACTTGGTATATTTAAATATTCTTAATTTTTATTGCCCTCTTAGATTTAAAATTGTGTGATTCCCATACAATGTAGAATTCTTGCAACAGCATATGGCCATTAGTCACTCCCCATTGTCAGTGTTACCATCATAATATTCATTTATAGATACATAGCTCACAAAAATTTTATAATATTGCTTTTAAACGGTCATGTGCATTTTTAAAAAATTAAGAAATAAACAATAGTCTTTTGTATATACATATATATTTACCATTTCTGATACTTTTTCTTTTTGCCTGAAGACCTGAGTTCTAATGTAGAACAATTCGAATTTTCACCAAAGAATTTTCTTTAGCATTTCTTGTAATGCAGATATTTTGATGCCAAATTCTATATTTAAAATCTGAAAATAACTTAATTTCACTTCATTTATGGCACAGAAAATTAAAATTTTGTTGAATAGAAGATTCTGGGCTTCCAGTTTGTTTTGTTTTTCTCCTTTCAACTCTTAAAGAAGACCCACTATCTTCTAGCTTCAATTATCACTATTGAGGGGTCAATGGTGATTTGAATCACTGTTTTCCTATATACCATATTTCTCTCTGGCTACTTTAAAATTTTTCTCTTCATTTTGGTTTTCAATAGTTTCACTATAATGTACCTAGGTTTGGTATTTATTGTAATTTTAATGTTTGGGAATTTCTGAGATTCTTGAGTATATAAATTTATGTTTTCTACTAAATTGGGAGAATTTTGGCAATTGTTTCTGCTATTTTCTTCAAAGTCGTGCTCCTTTCAACTGTGGTACTTCAATTACATATATGTCAAATATTTTGGTAGAGTCCTCAGGTCCTGGTGGCTTGTTTATTTATTTTTAATTTTTTCCTCTTTGTTCTGTAGACTGGATAATTTCTACCGATCTGTCTCCAGGTAATCTGCCTCAATAATGTTTAAATTATTGATACTAATTTTTGTCACACAATTTCCTTTAATTTATTTTGAATTTCTATTTCCCTAATGATATTTTTGTAACTTTTCACTGATTGTGAGTATATTTTACTTCATGTCCTTGAAATTAGTTATTATAGCTGCTTTAAAATACTTCCTTGCTGTTATCAAATTCTAAGTCATCCTATCTGTCAAATTATTCTTTTGGGGGGATTTAATTTAATCCTCTTCATATGTTTTATTTGAATTTCAGTTAACATACAGTGTAATATTAATTTCAGATGTACAATATAGTGATTCCCTACAACACCTGGTGCTCAACACAAGTCCACTCCTTAATACCCATCACCTATTTAATCCATCCCCCCAACAACCTCTTTTCTGTAACCATCAGTTTGTTCTCTATAAGTAAGAGTCTGTATAAGAGCCATAGTTTATGGCTCTCTCTCTCTCTCTCTCTCTCTTTTTTTTTCCCTTTTCTCATTTTTTTCCCCCTTAAATTCCATATATAAGTGAAATCATATAGTATTTGTCTATGATTGACTTATTTAACTTAGCACTATAGGCTCTAGGTTCATCCATGTCATTGCAAATGGCAAGATTTCACTTCTTTTTAATGCTGAATGGTATTCTGTTGTGTACATACATGATATCTTCTTTAGTCATTCATCAGAGGAAACTTGGGCTATTTCCATAATTTGGCTATCATAGATGATGTCACTATAAACATCAGAGGTAATTTATTCCTTTGAATTAGTATTTTTTTATTCTTTGGGTAAATACCTAGAGGAGCAATTATTGAATCATAGGGTAGTTCTGTTTTTAACTTTGTCAGGAATCTCCACAGTGGTTGCACCCGTTTGCATTACCACCAACAGTGGTTGGGGGCTCCTTTTTCTCCACATTCTCTCCAACACCTGTTGTTTCTTGTACTGTTGGTTTTAGACCTTCAGATAGAGGTAAGGTGATACCTCATTGTGGTTTTGATTTGCATTTCCCTGACGATGAGTGTGTCTGTTGGCCATCTGTATGTCTTCTTTGGAGAAATGTCTTTCACGTCTTTGGGCCCATTTTTAATTGGATTATTTGTTTTGGGGATGTTGAGTTTTATATATTATTTATATACTTTGGATACTAACTTTATCAGATGTCATTTGCAAAGAACTTCTCCCACTTCATAGGTTGCCTTTCAGTTTTGTTGATTGTTTCCTTCGCTGTGCAGATCTTTTTATTTTGATGAAGACCCAATATTTTATTTTTGTTTTATTTCCTTTGTCTCAGGAGGCATAACTTGGAAGAAGTTTTTATGGTCGATGTCAAAGACATTACTGCCTTGTTCTCTGCTAGGATTTTTATGGTTTCAGGTCTCACATTTTTGTCTTGAATCTATTTTGACTTTATTTGTGTGTATGGTGTAAGAAAGTGGTCCAGCTTCATTCTCTTGCATGTAGCTTTCCAGTTTTTTTTAACACCATTTGTTGAGAAGACAGTCTTTTTGTCATTGCATGTAATTTCTTGGTTTGTTGAAAATTAATTGACTGTATAGCTGTGAGGTCATTTCTGGGTTTTATTTTCTGGTACATTGACCTATGTGTCCATTTTTGTGCCAGTACCATAATATTTTGGTCAACATAGCTTTGCAATACAACATGAAATCTTGAAATGCAATGCTTCCAGCTTTGTTTTTCTTTTTCAATGTTGTGTTGATTATTTGAGGTCTTTCTGTGTTTCTATACAAATTTTAAAATTGTTTGTTCCAAGTCTGTGAAAAATGATGTTGGTAATTTAATAGGGATAACAATAACTGTATAGAATGCTTGGATAGTATAGACATTTTAGTAATATTTTTTCTTCCAATCCATGAACACAGAATATCTTTCCATTCCTTTGTGTCATCTTTAATTTTTTTGATCAGTTTTTTTATAGTTTTCAGGATATAGGTCTTTAACCTCTGTGGTTAAGTTTATTCTTAAGTATCTTATTGATTTTCATGCAATTATAAATGGGTTGGATTCCTTAATTTCTCTTTCTGCTATTTTATTATCAGTATATAGAAATGCAACACATTCCTGTATGTTGATTTTGTATCCTGTGACTTTACTAAATTCATCTATCAGTTCTAGCAAATTTTTTTGGTGGGTTCTTTCTCTCATCTACAAATAGGAAAAGATTGAACTCTTCCTTACCAATTTGGATGCCTTTTATTTCTTTTTGGTGTCGATTGCTGTGGATAGGACTTCAAAGACTATGTTAAATAACAATGTTTAGAGTGGACACCCCTGTCTTGTTCCTGACCATAAAGGAAAAGCTCGGTTTTTCTCCACTGAAGATGATATTAGGTCTGGATTTTGCATAGATGACCATTATTATGTCGACGTATATTCCTTATACACTTACTTTGTTGATGGTTTTGATCATGTTGGATAAGGTCATACATTGTCAAATGCTCTTTCTGAATCTATTAAAATGATCATATGATCCTTATCTTTTCTTTTATTAATGTGGTGTATTCAAAGAGATACATACACCCCAATGTTTATAGCAGTATTATCTACAATAGCCAAATTATGGGAATAGTCCAAGTTTCCATCATCTGATGAATTGATAAAAAGATATGGTATATATACACAATGGAATATTATTCAGCCATAAAAAGAGGGAAAACTTGTCATTTGCAGTGACGTGGATAGAGCTAGAGAGTATTATGATAAACACAATAAGTCAGTCAGAGAAAAACAAATACCATATGATTTCACTCATATATGGAGTTTAAGAAACAAAACAAATGAGAAAAGGCAAAATATAAAACAAAACAAAAGAAAACAAAACAGAGAGACAAACCAAGAAGCCGAATCTTAACTATAGAGAACAAACAGATGGTTATTGGCTGGGAAGTATGTGGGGATGGGCTAAATTGGTGATGGGGATTAAGGAGTACATCTGTTGCAATGAGCACTGGGTGTGTGTGGAAGTGTTGAATTATTATACTGTGCTCCTGAAACTAATGTTACCTTGTATGTTAACTGGAATTTAAATGCAAACTTTTAAAAAATGGCATTGACTCTTTAAATCTCCTTGAAGTTACTTCAGCCAGAGTAACAGGAACTTGAAGCAATGAGGATAGTGTAAAATCAATGGTCTTTACTTCTTTTTTGGCATCTCTGTGATCAGAAGCAGTAATCTATGATCAGAATACATATCTTCAATATTTGGAAGATAGGATTCTTTTTGCCCATCCAGGCTCTTGCAAGCTGTGTGCAAGCTACTCTTGGAATATATGCAGATATGCCTGCCATGTGGCTGAAGGGTGGGAAATGGATGGCTACTATTGTGTTAAAAGCAGAATTGACCAAAATTAACCAATATACCAACCAAGTTTTCCCGTGGAAATTGCAAGCCTTCAATAGACTCTAGAGCTCCAAAATAGTTACATCAGACAGACTCTGTCTGTTCAATTGTGTACATGCAAAGACAGATTTATCATCCTTGCTATTCAGTCATCCCTCAACTGAATCTTTTACAATCAATCCCCAAGTCACATCTATGTGCACAAACGTGTTGCCATTTTAATTGCGACTGAATTAACCTCAATACTACTTTGGATACAATTACTTTTTTACGATGTGAATCTTCCAATCTAGAAACATGTTTTCTTTTTCTATGCTTATTTAGGACTTCTGAAATTTATATCAGTAATATTTTATATCTTTTACATGAAGGCTTTATATGTATTTTGCTATGTTTGTTATTAAGTACTGGACATTTTCACTCTACTATAAGGAATTTCCCTTTTAAATTTTGTTTTTCAAATTGTATATCTGGCATAGGAAATGAGAGCTAGTTTTGTCTTTTATTTATCAAACTTTGAAATACATTTATAAATTATAACAATTTATATTTAGATACATTGGATTTTCTATGGGCAGAAGAATATAAATAATGAAAGTTTTATTTCCTATTTTCTAATAGTTTAATGTTATATTCTTGTCTTATTCACAATGTTAAACAGAAGTGAGAACAATGGGAATTCTTTTAAAATAACCCCTCAATTTAAAGGATCTATTTCATCCAAATACGAAGTTTTCTACTGTTTTTTTTTAAAGGATTACTTTCAAATTAAGTAAATTCCTTTTTTTTGTTTTTCCTACTCATTAAGATTTTATCTATATACATGTATATATAGATAATTTTGCTTTTTACTTTTTCTATTATGAAGTGAATTACAGTAATTGATTTACAAGTGTTAAACCCAGCATGAATTCTTAGAATAAGTTTACGTATTAAATATTATCTTGAGTTATCAAAGTCTAATCATAATTAGTAAACTTACTTTTTTTCATGCTGATCTCCATGGTCTTGGGTTGATTGTAGGCTGATCTCCTAATATACATTGACCTTGTTATTCTTCAATACTTCTTTATCTCCTTTAGCTTTGCTATTGATACTGCACTATAAGTACTTTACTTCATGCTATTTTATCCTTTGATTATCTGTTCCAGCTCTTTATTAGCTAATTTTGTTATATATAATAGCCTCTTATTAGGTGTGTGTGTGTGTGTGTGTGTGTATGAAAATGGCTTATGATTTTTTCAGTAATTAAACTGGTAATAATGATAGGTGCCAGTTGTTGAGTGCTTTCCATGTGTGTGCCATATTTCTCAGAGCCTTCCAAATACATTATCTTGTTTGCCTTAATTTGGTATTGAGATAACAAGTAATTAGGTGCTTCCATATTACTTTTTGATGAGATAATTTAGAAGTTGACAATTTATCTCCTTAACCAGGAAAAAAAATATGTTTTGGAATTTTGAAATAGTTTGCTTTCCTTTTGAAACTTTTGGAAATTTTTATTTATACAGGATTACTCTGTATAAGCTTTGATCAATACAATTTTAAACATAAAAATAAGGCTATAAGTGAAACGAAAATATTTTTTCCAAAATGGAACTACATTAAAATACTTATATCTCTTTTTAGTGTTTATTTTTGAGAGAGATAGAGACTGAGAGAGAGTGGAGGAGGGGCAGAGAGAGAGGGAGGCACAGAATCCAAAGCAAGCTCCAGGCTCTGAGCTGTCAGCACAGAGTCTGACATGGGGCTCAATAGATGAACTGTGAGATCATGACCTGAGCCAAAGTCAGACACTTAACCAACTGAGACACTCAAGTACTGTGTAAAATACTTATAACTTAATAAAAAAATATTACCTCAAACAAAACAAAACAAAATGAAACTAAAGTTAAAAATAAGTAAAAACAAAACTATTCCCAGGAAGCAAAGATCTGAACTTTGCTATAGATGGAGAAACATCAATCTTGAATAGTTGAGCAACAACCAGAACAGTGCTATGTCACAGCAAATATTTTCTGATGGCATGTTATAGGAAAGCCTTCTGCTCTCCACTGCCTTCTCCTGTCTGACTTTGCTGTTGCTGCTCCTTCCTTGTCCCCAGAAAACAGAGTATTTGAGAAGGCACATGGTATTAAAACTGTAAATACTCATGGCTGAGATATGAATCTTCGCTCGCCATGCCGGTTCTATAATTTGAGACCATGCAAGCACTCTTTGAAGAGAGCCCAACTTCTACATGATGATTGTTCAGCAATAATTCAATAGTAATTTAATTTTCAAAAAAGTATAATACCTGAAAGGGCATAAAACATCCATTTTCAACGTGTAACTTTTGTACAGAATAAAGAGCAACTAATTTCCTTATTATTTATTTTGTTAAAAAATAACAAAAGGGTAAAAAAATAACAAAAAAATAGCAAGATGGTGGAGAAGTAGGGAGCTCCATATATTTCACTTGCCCCCATCTCTCAAACGGGGAAGGCCTGAAGCCATAGGAACCCTTACAGAATCCAGGAGTTTGGGAGGAAAAGGAGATGAAGTCTGCTGAGAAAACAACCTTATAGCATGAGTGTGAACTGGGGAAGATAAAAATGGACCAGGATCAGAGACATGGAGGGAGGGGAGGTAGCCCCCTTTGCAGGGAACAGTGGTGAGTCTAGGGAAAAGAAAGAGTGGCTGAAATTTCTCAAGGAAATGTCCCTGTCCCTGGAAAAGAGAAAAACCTCAGCTCTGGACACAGAGGGATCCGGTTTCCTGATGTCCAGCGGACCCTGAGCAGGATGCACTGGTCCCAGGCAGCCCTGGGAGAAACTGCTCCTCTGCTCGCCAGCTCAACCAGGAGGGGAAGCAGCGTGCCTGAAGCTGTGCTGTTGCTCTTCTGGCTTGGCTCTATTCCCAGTTGGGAGGCAAGAGGTTTGAAATTGCTCAGAGGGACTCAGCCTGTGGGTTTATATATCAGGCAATATCAATGGAGCTCAAGGACTAAGATCTGGAAATAAGGCTTGGCTTTGGTCATAGAGCATGGCCTACCTTGGCTACACCCGCAACACAGAGAGATCAGACCCAAAAGAGTAAGTTGCAATGCCTAATTTGAGAAGGGATGGGGTCACCGTCATTTTTCTCCCCACAACCACCAAAACAGGACCTCAGGGACCCGCTGGAGGGACAGGAAACAGTGGAGGCTTAGACCTGCCTACACCAAACCACACCATCCCTGCTAGACAGCTGCTTCCTCCCTTCCCCCAGAGTCTGTGGCAAGACCAACATGGATGCGCTGCAGTGATTAATTCTAGATCAATTCTTTCTAATCAGATATATTTTCTCTTGTCTCATTCATTACCCTCCACTCTGCAGGACTGGGCACTCTGTTCACTGATTTGCTTAAACAGTCACATTTAATCCATTCTCTAGATGTATATTCTACACCTCCACCACTACCATTTTATCTCTCTCTCTCTCTGTGGAGTAATCAGACTATATAGTTTCTCTAAATAATATTACCTTCATTTCATTCCCCTCCCCTCTTACCATATTCTCCTCTTTCTTTCTCTGAATTAAGCCTCTTAGTCTCTCTGCCTGGTCATTTCTCTTCCAATTTCACTTTCTCCCCACCCTGTCATTTCTCTTTGTATATGCTCTTCCATCAGCACTGCATACACCTGGTTCTTTATTTGAAGCTGGAATTCTGGTTTTATGCTTTTAGACTGTCCTTTGTCTTTTGAGATTTTTCTTTTCTTCTTTTTTATTTTTTACTTATTTTTATTTTTATTATTCATCTTTCCCCCTTCCTCTTTTTTCCTCTTCTCTTTTTTCTTTTTTCCTTTCACTTTGTGTGTTTGTTGGATTTGTCTGTGCGTTCGTGTGCCTTTGTTCCCTGTGTGCTTGTCTGTCTCTTTTCTTTCCCAGGGCTCCTTCAAGAAACAAGCCAAAGTACACATGGTGGAGAGTTCCAAATACCACTACGAGTAGGGAAATAAAATAACCAAAGTTGCAACAAGAGAGACCAAGAGACACCATTCTAAGAACACTTCCTGAATGGACAGGCCCTGGACAGTCAAAGAGTCTTCGTTAATACAGCAGTACTTGTAGGTGCAGAGTGCATAACAAGCTTTTAAAACTAACAAGAGATAGAAAGCAAGCCAAAATGATGAAACCAAAGAACTCTCCTCTAACGAAATTCCAGGAAGAAATGACAGCTAAAGAACTGCTCAAAACAGATATAAGCAACATAACTGAACAAGAATTGAGAACAATAGTCATTAAATTAATCACTGGGCTTGAAAAAGGCATGGAAGACATCAGAGAAACTATTGCTACAAAGACTATGGAGCTTAAAAATAGTTGTGATGAATTTAAAAAATGCTAT
>NW_024082836.1:0-26786 GCF_003009895.1 Hyaena hyaena
AATAAATAAATAAATAATCACTTTATATTGTCTTTAATTTCTTTTAGCAGTGTTTAGTGTTCGGGTTAGGAGTTACATAGTTAAGTGTTACTTGTTAGGGTTATGATTGGAGGGTTAGAGGATAAGGATAAGCATTAGAGTTAGGAGTAAGGTGGTTAGGGTTAGGGTTTGAGTAATATCCGAGGTCACTCCAGAAACTGATCATCCGGCAGTACATTGGTCACCCTGAGGGCACAGCTGAGGCAACAGGGAAAGTTGCCAGTGTTTGATTTTCCTTTTTTCTTTGTTTTATTATAGCTTATTGTCAACTTTGTTTCCATATAACACCCAGTGGTCATCGTAACAAGTGACGCTTTCTGTGCACTTTACCCATTTCCCCTTAATCCCCACCCTATCAATCCTGTTTGTTCTGAGTATTAGAGAATCTCTCATATTTTGCCTCCCTCCATCACCCCACTTATTTTCCCCCTTCTCCTCCCCCAAAGTGCTCAGTTAAGTTTCCTCCTTTCAACTTATAGGTGAAAACATATGGTATCTGTCCTTCTCTGCCTGACTTACTTCACTCAGCATAACACCCTCGAGTTCCATCCATGTTGGTAAAAATGGCCAAGTTTCATTCTTTCTCATTACCATGTAGTATTCCATTGTATAGATAAACAACATCTTCTTGATCCATTCGTCCGTTGATGGACATTTAAGCTCTTTCCATGATTTGGCAATTGTTGAAAATGTTGCTATGAACATTGGGGTCCATGTGCCCTATGCATCAGCACTACTGTATCCCTTGGGTAAAATGCTAGCAGTGCTATTCCTGGGTCATAGGGGAGGTCTATTGTTAATTTTTTGAGGAACCTCCACACTGTTTTCCAGAGGGGCTGCACCAGTTTACATTCCCACCAACAGTTTAGGGTGCTGGTTTCTCCACATCCTCGCCATCATCTAGAATCTCTTGATTTGCTCATTTTAGCCACTCTGATAGGTGTGAGGTAGTATTGCAGTGTGGTTTGGGTTTGTATTTCCCTGAGGAGGAGAGACGCTGAGCATCGTTTCATGTGTCTGTTGGTCATCTGGATGTCCTATTTGAAGAAGTGTCTGTTCTTGTCTTCTGCCTATTTCTTCACTGGATTGTTTTTTGGGTGTGGAGTTTGGTGAGTTTCTTATAGGTTTTAGATACTAGCCCTTTATCTGATATGTCATTTGCAACTATCTTTTCCCATTCTTTCAGTTGCCTATTAGTTTTATCAGTTGTTGTGTTTGCCGTGCAGAAGGTTTTTATCATGTTGAGATCCCAGTAGTTCATTTTTGCTCTTGATTCCCTTGCCTTTGGGAATGTGTCAAGTAAGAAATTGCTGCGATTGAGGTCAAGGAAGTTTTTTCCTGCTTTCTCCTCTAGGGTTTTATAGTTTTTTGTCTCACTTTCAAGTCCTTTATCAATTTGAGTTTATTTTTGTGTATAGTGTGAGGAAATGATCTAGTTTCATTCTTCTGCATGTTTCTGTCCAGTTCTCCAGCACCATCTGTTAAAGAAGCTGTCTTTTTTCCATTGGTTACTCTTTCCTGCTTTGTCATGATTAGTTGGCCACATACTTGTGGGTCCTATTCTGGGCTCTCTATTCTATTCTATTGCTCTATGAGTCTGTTATTGTGCCAATACCTTACTGTCTTGAGGATTACAGCTTTGTAGAGAAGCTAAAGTCTGAGATTGTTATGCCTTCGGTGTTTGTTTTCTTCTTCAATATTAGTCTGGCTATTCACTTTTGTGTTTCCATTTAAATTTTAGGTTAGTTCTAGATTGAGAAGAATGCTCGTGCAATTTTGATTGGGATTGCATTGAATGTGTTTATTGCTTTGGGTAGTAATGACATTTTAACCATATTTGTTTTTCCAAACCGTGAGCATGGAATGTTATTTCCATTTTTTTATGTCTTCTTCAATTTCCTTCAAAAGTTTTCTATAGTTTTTAGCCTACAAATCATTTACATCTCTGGTTAGGTATTTTATGGTTTTTGGTGCAATTATGAATGGGATCAGTTTCTTGATTTGTCTTCTGGTGCTTCATTGTTGGTGTATAAAAATGCAACCGATTTCTGTACATTGATTTTTACCCGGCAACTTTGCTGAATTCATGGATCAGCTTTAGTAGGCTTCTGGTGGAGTCTGTAAGGTTTTCCATGTAGAGTGTCATGTCGTCTGTGAAAAGTGAAAGTTTGACGTCCTCTTTGCGAATTCTCATGTTTTTTTATTTCCTTTTGTTGTCTGATGGCTTATGCTAGGACTTTCAGCACTATGTTAAACAATAATGGTGAGAGTGGACATCCTTTTCATGTTCCTGATTTCAGGGGGAAAGCTCTCAGTTTTTCCCTGATGAGGATGATGTTAACAGTTGAAGGTTTCTCATAGATGGCTTTGATGATGTTTAAGTAGGTTCCTTCTATCTCGACTTTCTCGAGAGTGTTTAAGAAAGGACGCTGTATTTTGTCAAATGTTTTTTCTGCATCTATTGACAGTATCAAATGGTTTTTATATTTGTTTTGTTGATGTGATGTATCACATTGATTTGCGAGTGTTGAACCAGCCCTGTAACCCAGGAATGAATCCCACTTCATGTCACTGGATGATTCTTTTTATGTGTTGTTGGATTCGATTCGCAAGTATCTTGTTGAGGATTTTTGCATATGTATTCATCAAGGATATTGGTCTGTAGTTCTCTTTCTTTGCTGGATCTCTGTGTGGCTTGGGAATCATGGTGATGCTGGCTTCATAAAGTGAGTCCGGGTGTTTTCTTTCTATTTCAATTTTTTGGAATAGCTTGAGAAGAATGGGTATTAACTCTGACTTAAATGTCTGGTAGAATTCTACAGGAAAGTCATCTGGCCCAGTTTTGATAACTGATTCAATTTCTTCACTAGTTATGGGTCTGTTCAGATTTTCTATCTCTTTCTGTGTGAATTTTGGTAGTGTTTGTGTGTTTAGGAATTTGTCCATTTCTTCTAGGTTGTCCTGTTTGTTGGCATATCATTTTTCATAGTATTCCCTGATAGTTGCTTATGTTTTCTTTTATTTTCCTTTCATAGTTTATTATCAATTTGGATTCCATTTAAGACCCAGTGCTAATCCCAACAAGTTCCCTCCTCCATTCCCATCTACAACCTTCCCCTCCACCCCCCCCATCAGCCCTCAGTTTGTTCTCAGTATTCAAGATTCTCTCATTGTCCATTTGGTTGCTCTCTCTTCTTTTTGAAAGGCTGGCTAGAGATTTATAAATTGTTAATATTTTCACAAAACCAACTCTTGGTTTCATTTATCTTGTCAACTGTTTTTTGTTTTGGATTCTATATTGTTTATTTCTACCTTGATTTTTATTGTTTCCTTTTTTCTCCTGGGTTTGTGTGCTCTTATTGTTCTGCTTCTATTCTTTAGGTGAGTTTTTATATTTTGTATTTGCACTTTTTCTAGTTTCATGAAATAGACCTGGAGTTCAATGTATTTTCCTCTTAGGAATGCCTTTGTCACTTCCCAAAGAGTTTGGATTCTTGTATATTCATTTTCATTTGTTTCCATATATTTTTAAATTTCTTTTCCAATTGCATGAATGGCCCATTCCTTCTTTAGTTGGGTGTTTTTTAACCTCCATGCTTTTGAAGGTTTTACAGAATTTTTCCTGTGGTTGATTTCAAGTTTTATAGTGTTGTGATTTGAAAGTGTGCACAGTAGGACCTCCATTCTTATACATTTATCGAGGGCTGCTTTATGACCCAGTATGTAATCTGCCTCGGAGAATATGCCATGTGCACTTGGGAAGAAAGAGAATTCAATAATCTCAGGTTGTGGTGTTCTAAATATATCTGTCAAATTCATCTGGTCCAATGTATCATTCAAGTCCATCTTTTCTTTAGTGATTTTCTGTCTAGTTGATGTATCCATTGCTGTAAGCGGAGTAGTAATGTCCCCTACTATTAGCATATTCTTATCCATAAGATTGTTTCTGTTTGTGATCAATTATTTAATGTATTTGAGGGCTTCCTAATTCAGTATGTAGATATTAATAATTATTACTCTTCCTGATGAAAAGACCTTGTAATTATTATATAATGCCCTTCTTCATCATTTGTTACTGCCTTTACTTTACAGTACAGTTTGTCTAATATAAGTATTGCTACTCTGGCTTTCTTTTGTCTTCCAGTAGCATGATAGATATTTCTCCACCCCCTTACTTTCAATCTGAAGGTGTCCTCACTTCTAAAATGAGTCTCTTGTAGAAAACAAATAGATGGATATTGTTTTTTTAATCTATCCCTTCTGCTACCCTATGTCTTTTGATTGGAGCATTTACGCCATTTACATTCAGTGTTACTATTGAAATATATGGGTTTAGAGTTATGTGTTCTCTGCAGGATTCCTGCTTGTAGTGGTGTCTCTGGTACCTTGTGTTCTTTGAACATTTCCCTTATTTCTTGTAGGGCTGGTTTAGTGATGATGAATTCTTTCAATTTTCGTTTATTTGGAAAGAACTTTATCTCTCCTTCTATTTTGAATGACAGGCTTCCTGGATAGAGGATTCTTGGCTGCATATTTTTTCTGCTCATCATATTGAAGATTTCCTGCCATTGCTTTCTGGCCCACCAAGTTTCAGTAGATAGGTCTGCTACTACCATGACGTGTCTCCCTTTTTATGTTAGGGCCCATTTATCCCTAGCTGTTTTCAGTATTCTCTTTGTCTTTATTTTTTTTTTGCCAGTTTCACTATGATATGTTATGCAGAAGTTTGATTCAAATTATGTCTGAGGGACGTTCTCTGTGCCTCTGCGATTTCACTGTCTGTTGCCTTCCCTAGTCTTGGTTATAATTTGTTCAAGTACCCTTTCATGCCCTTTCTCTCTCTTTTTCTTCCTCTTCTGGAATTCCTATGATACAGATATTGCTTGGTTTGAGTTCTTGAATTCTCCCTTCGTGCTCCTGGATCTATTTATCTATCTTTTTCTTGGCTTCCTCTTTTTCTCTAATTCTGTCTTCTAAGTCACCTATTCTCCTATCCGCCTCTTCAGTCTGTGCATTGGCCGCCTTCATTTTATGATGCACCTCATTTATAGCATTTTAAAATTAATCACAAATACTTTTAAGTTCCCTAATCTTTGTAGCAATAGCATCTCTGGTGTCTTCTATGCCTTTTTCAAGCCAAGCAATTAATTTTATGACAGCTGTTCTAAATTCTTGGTCAGTTATGTTGCTTATATCTGTTTTCACCAGTTCTTTAGCTGTCACTTCCTGCAGTTTCTTTTTTTTTCTTTTTTCTTTTTTCTTTTTTTGGTTTATTTATTTTTGATAAAGAGAGAGAAGGAGCACGAACAGAGGAAGGGAAGAGAGAGGGGAAGACACAGAATCTGAAACAGGCTCCAGACTATGAGCTGCCAGCACAGCCCCCTATGTGGGGCTCGAACCCATGGACCGTGAGATCACGACCTGAGCTGAATTTGAACACCCATCCAATTGAGACACCCATGGAATTTCTTTTGAAAAGAATTCTTCCGTTTCTCCATTTTGGCTAGTTTTCTGTTTCTTGTCAGTTGAGCTCTGCAACTGCAAGTACTGCTATATTAAAGGAGGTTCTTAGACTGCCCAGGGGCTCTCCATTTGGGAAGTAGTCTTTGAATGATGTCCCTTGGTCTCTCTTGTTGTGAGTTTGTTTATTTTATTTCCTTGCTCGTAGTGATATTTGGGACTCTCCACCATGTGTACTTTGTTTGTTTCTTGAGTCCCAGTTTCTGATGTCAGTTCCATGTCTTGAATTGTGAAGTCTCATCGAATCCGGCAGGATCGGCCAGATGTGACATAGCTGGAGACTGCCAAAATTAAAGCAGGGAGCACCTTCTCCTTCTTACACCGCCTCACCATTTTCCCAAACTGGTGGCAACAGCGGGCCAGTGCGGCTGGGTTTCCAGGTTAGGGAACCAAATGTTACGGAATCTGATCTGGATCACCCGGAGGAAGAACCAGGCGCACTTGGAGATCTTGGAAAAGTGTAGGTTTAATTTACACTGGTTGGCTCCGAGGAGATCATTCTCCAGAGATCTGAGCTCAGAGCATCAGCAGAGGGAATCCAAACAAGTAAGGGCATTCTCTTTACCTACAGGGATCCGGTTCGGTTTAATTTACCCATTACATCTTACATTTTTACTATTTTGAATAGTTTGGTTTTGCTCACTTATGATGTTTTTTGGTAGCAATATAGAACGTTTCTGAAGCTCTCCACTTGGATGGCTAAAATAATAATTTTTTAAAAAAGAAAACAGGTACTGACAAGAATGTGGAGAAATGTAAAAGCTTGTACATTGCTGGTGGGGGTATAAAATGGTATAGCCACTATGGAAAACAATTTGTTGGTTCCTCAAAAGTTAGGGAATTTCCATATGACCCAAATTCTGATTTTAAGTATATATCCAAAGAATTGAAAACAAGTATGCAAACTAATACTTAAACAGGAATTTTCATAGTAGTATTATTCATAATAGTGAAAGATTGGAAACAATGAATTGTCCATCATTGAATACTATAATTGAATAAATGTGGTATAGACATACAACAGAATATTATTCAGTCATAAAAAAGAATGGGGTACTGATACATGAATCAGCCTTAAAAATATTGTACATGAAAGTAGGCAGGCTCAAAAGGTCACCGGTTATATGATTCTAGTTTATGAAATATCCAAAATAGGTAAATCTGTAGAGACAGAGATTTAGTAACTGCCAGGGGCTGAGGGTTAAGGGAAAGGAAATGATTGTTTAATGAGTATGGAGTTTTCTTTGGAGGAATGAAAATTATTTAGAACTTGATAGAGGTCGTAGTTGTGCAACACTGTGAATGTATTAGTTACCATTGAAATGTGTACTTAATATGGTTAAATTTATGTTATATGAATTTACCTCATGAATAAGGAGAAACATTTTCCATGAATTTAATGAGGTTTAGTGTAGGTGTCCAGAAGACAATACCTGATTTTATAATTGTAACTTTATTTTTTTCTTCTTAAATGACGGTGTGATCATCAGAATAAGCACACCCCTTTAAGATGTTCATGTTCTAATCCTTAGAACCCACGAATATGTTATATTACATGATAAAAGTTAATTAGAGTTGCAGTTGGGATTAAATTTGCTGGTCAACTGACCTTAAAGTGGAGATTATTCTGGCTTGTCTGGGCCCAGTGTAATGAAAAGCAATCTTAAAAATGGAAGATGGAGGCAGGTCAGAAAAATGCAGTGTGAGAAAGATTGGACCTGCTGTTGCTGGTGTCAAAGTTGGAGGAAAGGGTGTGCCCACCAAAGAATGGCCTCTAGAAGGTGGGAAATACAAGGACACAGGTTCTCACCTAGAGCCTCCAGAATGGAAAAAAAAAACAAACCCTGACATCTTGATTGTACCCCCCGTTAGGCCTGTGTTGGACTTCTGGTCTACAGAACTGTAAGATAAAAAATTTATGTTGTCCTTAGCCACTATTTGTGGCAACTTGTAGAAAGCTAATACTGCTAGCATTAAATGTGGATACTTCATGCCCCACAAAGGTTGTTACCACTAACAGGGGATACTGTCATGAAGAGCACAGACATTGGAGCTGGAAGGCCATGTCCTCTAACTTGATTAGTTATGTTACTGTGAGCAATTCACCAAAATCTTCCAGACCCCTCTTGCCTCACCAGGTACACCAGAGAAAACGCAACCCGTATTTGTTGTGAGAATCAAAACAGAAAACTTGGCAAGTGCTCTGAGAGTGCTTATGTATCATATTATAAGTTGTCAGTACATGGTGCTTGAGAGGGAAAGGTCAAAAGTGCCTTTTAGCTGATTAGGAGGAAAAACAAATAGGGAAGTTTGAAAGTGGGACCAGATTTAGCAAGCTGGAGAAAGTGGTGAAATACAGCAGGTACAATTCTTAATATTTTGACAGATTTCATCCTGATTTTCAGGCAGTACAAAATAGGAATTTTAGAGTTGACATTAATGAAGGAGCATCGGGCAAGCTGAGGGCAGAATACAGGCTGGCACCCCCTCTTCCCACCCTCCCTGGCCGCCCGCTACAGGTGGAATATGTGTGATATTCCTCAGACACTCCTGGCTACCCAAGAACAAAAGAAAGAGATTTAGGTGCTTGCCATGATGTGGGAAAGTAAGGCACATGAAAAATTAAATTCCTTCACTGCCTACAGCTCATTGACAAGTCCTTGAAACCAGCAGAGTGACCTCCCTCCTGGAGCTCAGCTGTCTCGATGATGAAGGCTTCACTGGGGGCAGAAGAGAACCTTAGCCTGACATTATCCCAACCTCAAAGATCATGTAAGTCTTACTTCCTTTATCTCAACTGCCCCAAGATATATGCTGGTAAGCATACTCCAAGCTTATGCCCCCCCACATACACATCTGAAGTGTCTCATGGTTGAGGTTTTATTAAATAGTAATAAGTGGTATCTCCCTCGCACCAGCAGCCCCTCAACGTCTTGGAAACCTTGCTCCCAAAATACCTTAGAGACTTACTCTTTCCCTGTCCCCCTCCCAACAACCTAAGAGTATAAGAGTTAGCTGTCACAGCCCCAGTGCAGCTCTTCCTGCCGGTGGGTCCTGTCCCCATGATTTTATAAAATCATCTTTTTCCACCAAAGGTGTTTTCAAGAATTCTGTCTTGCCTGTTGGATCTGGACCACCCACCATCACCCCAAAACTTCATCAACAGGAACTTGGACACCATGTAGCCAAACCCGCACATTTTGTAGGTGTGGAGGCTGAAACTCAGAGAAGCCAAAAACTTTCCTACGGCCGCCCAACTAATTAATGGTTTGACCAAGTGAATAAACAGCTCTGGGCTTCATTGTGAGAAGAATAATCTTTAAGATAAAAAGTATTTATGCACAGAAATTCTTTCTGCAAACCAGACAGGATACATTGCCCTCTAGTAGCTTTTAATTTTATCTTACAAATCTCCATTACTGCAACTTTTTTTATAGTTTGAGAATAATTGGAGTTGGTGCAAGGTATTCTGCCTTAAATAAATAACCTTAGTTATTTGCAAACTCAGGAAGATTTCAAGCAAGTTTTAACTTCAGAAATGAAGGACAAGGATAAGAAATGCTACGAATGAAAAAAGGGGGGGGAGAGCAGAGCTTATAAATACAAAATTGGAAATTTATTGCTTTTGCTGAATACATCTCTCAAATGTTTTTTCTGGAAAAAAAGAAAACTAAGTTTCTGTTCTGTTTTCACTGGTAAGTTCAGCTGCCTCACTTCCTTTCTCTCCCTCATTGTTTCAACACCTGTCTTAAGTAAGAAATAAGTATGTGTTCCTAACCCTATTTCACCTATAATAAAGTTTAAATACATTTTTGTTTTATTGAACTACAGAACTCATACAAATTCATATATGAATATTACAGAATTCCATATTCCATAAAACACCAAAAAATTCACCATTTTACAGTGTACATTTAAGTGGGTTTTAATATGTTTACCATGTTGAACACCATCACCACTATCGAATTGCAGAACATTTTTTAAAATGTTTTATTTATTTCAGAGAAGGAGAGAGAACGTGAGCAGGGGAGGGTCAGAGAGAGAGGGAGACACAGAACCTGAAACAGCCTCCAGGCTCTGAACTAACTGTCAGCACAGAGCCCGATGCGGGGTTTGAACTCACGAACTGCGAGATTATGACCTAAACCGAAGTCGGCCGCTTAACCAACTGAGTCACCCAGGCGCCCCTTAATTGCAGAATATTTTTGCCTCTCCCCAAAGAAACCCTGTGTTATTAGCAGTTAGTCTCAATTTTGCCCCCACTTCTCTGATCCCTTGACAACTAATGTAATTTCTATCTCTATGGATTTTCCTATTCTATAAATTTCATATAAATGGAGTGATACAATTATGTGACCTTAAGTGTCTTGCTTCTTTACTGTAGCACAATGATTTCAAAGTTCATCCAAGTTACAGCATCCATTATTACTTACTCCTTTTTATGGCTGAATAACTTTCCATTGTAAGGCTATATCATGTTTTGTTTATCTGTCCATCAGATGATGGACTTTGGGTGGTTTCCACTTTCTGGCTATAATGAATAATGCTGCTAATTCTATGTTTTTTTGAGGAACTGCCAAACTTTTCCACAGCAGCTGCTCCCTTTTACATTCCTGCCAGCCGAAGGTTCTAATTTTTCCATATATCGTCCAAAACTTATTTTGCATTTATAATTATTATTTATTACTATGTATTTATTATTAACATCCTAATGGATATATAGTGGTATCTCATGTAGCTTGTTTATTTTTAGTTTTGGAATGGTTTTTTCCGTCTTTTTTAAAATTTTGACTCACAGTTAAAAAATATACAAAATAAAATTTACCTCCTCAACCATTTTTAACCATACAGTTTATTAGTGATAAGTACATTCATATTGTTGTGCAACAAGTTTTCAAAACTTTTTCCACCTTGCAAAACTGAAACTTTGCATTAAACAACTCCCCAGTTTCCCCTCCCCCAGTTCCTGGCAATCACTATTCTACTTTCTGTCTTTATGAATTTGATGACTCTAGTTATTCTCATATAAATGGAATCCTTATGAATTTATCTTTTTGTGACTGGCTTATTTCACTTCACATAATATCCTCAAAGTTCATTCATGGTGTAGCCATGTGTCAGAATTTCCTTCTTTTTTAAGGCTGGATAATACCCACATTTTCTTTATCCATTCATGAACCCTTGAGTTTGTAAGTAAAACTGCTATAAACATGGATGTACAAGAATTACTTTGAGACTCTGCTTTTTTTAATGTTTATTTTTTGAGGGGAGGGGAGAGAGAGAGAGAGAGAGAGAGAGAGAGATTGAGCGGAGGGGCATAGACAGAGGAACAGAATCTGAAGCAAGCTTCAAACTCTGAGCTGTCAGCAGGTCTCGAACCCATGGACCGGGAGAACATGACCTGTGGTAAAGTCAGATGCTTAACCAACTGAGCCACCCAAACACCCTGAGACTCTTTTTTAATTCTTGTGGTGTATGCCTAAAAGTGGAGTAACTGGATTATATGTAAATGGATTAATTTTTTGAAGAGCTGCAATTCTGTTTTCCATTGCCGCTGTACCATTTTACATTCCCAAAACAGTACACAATAGGTCCATTTTTTCCACATCATCACCAAGACTTGTTATTTTCTGATGGGGTGGTTTTTCTAAATAACAGCCATCGTAATTGGTATGAGGTGTTATCTCATTGTGGCTGTGATTTGCATTTTCCTAATGACTATTGATGCTGAGCATCTTTTTATGTGGTTTTGGGCTATTTATGTATCTTTGGAGAAACATATTTCAAATTCTTTGCCCATTTTTTAAATTTTTAAAAATGTTTTATTTATTTCTGAAAGAGGGAGAGAGTGTGAGCAGAGAAGGGTCAGAGAGAGAGGGAAACAGAATCTGAAGCAGGCTCCAGGCTCTGAGTAGGCTGTCAGCACAGAGCCTGCCTGACACGGGGTTCGAACCCACAAAACCTGAGATCATGACCTGAGAAGAAGTCAGACGCTTAACCAACTGAGCCACCCAGGTGCCCCAGCCAATTTTTAAATTGGATTGTTAGTCTCTTTACTGTTGAGTTGTATGAGTTCTTTATATATTTTGGATACAAGTCCCTTATCAGATTTATGATTTGCTAAAAGATTCATTTCTAAACTGTACTCTATCAAGGTATAATTTACATAGAGTAAAAGATCTTAGTTCCATAGCTTGATGCATTTTGATAAATTTGCACATCCTTGTGACTTTCATCCAGATCAAGTTAAAGAACATTTTCATCACCTCGGAAAATTCCTTTGAAACCTTTTCCAAATGATCTCTTATTTCTCTTTGCCCAAGGCAATGACTATTTTTATTTCTGTCAACATAAATTACTTTCCTATGTTCTTGAAATTGATAAAAACAAAGTCATATAATATGTACAACTTATGTCTGACTTCCTTTGCTTAACATTATATTTGTGAGATTCACCTGTGTTATTGCATGTATTCAGTTGGCTCTTTTTTGTGACTATGTTTCAAATTTCTTTGAACGCTCAATTTATTCACTGCTGGGTTTTTGTTTGTTTTTATGCTTAGGGCTTTTTGTGTCCTGTCTAAAAAATGTTTTCCAACCTCTCATTCCTCCACTCCCAAATTACAAAGATATTTTCCTATATTTTCTTCTAAAAGCTTTAGAATTTTAACTTTCACATTTAGGCTTATGATGCATTTCAAATTAATTTTTGTATAATATGCAATGAATTTGGGGTGGGGCATAGTCTGTATTCTTTTTTTTTTCCCTACAGATATACTCTAGTTGTGGTAGTAATATTAGAAAACTTTCTTTCTTCATTGAAATTCTTTGGCTGTTTTGTCAACATGAAGTGATGGTATTCATGTGTGAACCTAATTTTGGACTCTCAATTTTGTACTATTTATTTATTCACCCATCCTTATGCCAATACTGCTTTGCTTTTTGTTACTATAACTTTTCATTTTAGTAGGTCTTGAAATTAAGTAGAATATTCCCTTGAGCTTTGCTATTCTTCAAGATTGTTTTAACTATTTTGCGTCCTATTTAGAATAAGCTTGTAAATTTCAATGACGTTACAAATTTATTGGAATTTTTTAGAAGATTTGGTAAGAATTATCATTCTAACCACATTCAGTCTTCTAATCCATGAATACGGTATATCTTTTTATCTATTTAGGTCTTCTTTAGTCTCTTTCAGCAATGTCTTATTGTTTTAATGTAGTTTTACACAATTTTATTAAAATTATTTCAGGTGTTTAATTGTTTGTAATTTTACATAGTTTTGTTTTAATTTCATTTTCAAATTGTTTATTTCTAGAAGTCATACAACTTATTTTGCATCTGAATTTGTGTTTTGCAGTCTTGTCAAATTTACTTACTGTTTCTAGTAATTTGTTTAAAGTTTTCCATGGATTTTCTACATATAGTCAAGTCATCTGCAGTAAAGGAAGCGTTTTACTTCTTACTTACAAACTCCACCCCCTTTTTCTTTGTTTTGCCTTACTACACTGGCTAAAACCACCAATATAATGTTGAATAGTAGTGGTGAGAATCGATATCTTTGCTTTGTCTCAACTTAGAGGAGAGTGTTCAATATTTCACCATGATCTCTGATGTCAACCCCAGATTTTAACCTTATCAGATTAATTGATTTCCTTTCAATTTTCAGTTTGCTGAGAGTTTTTATAATGAACAGGTGTTAACTTTTATTCATTCTGTATATCTACTGAAGTAATCATGTTTTTTCTCCTTCTGTTAATGTGGTAGATTACATTCTTTGATTTCTTTTTATTTTTTATATGTTAATATATTTTGCTTTATTTCTTTTTTCTTAAATAGTTTGTTGTCAAGTTGGTTTCCATATAACATCCAGTGCTCATCCCAACAAGTGCCCTCCCCCATGCCCATCACTCCCCTTCCCCTCTCCCCCACCCCCATCAGCCCTCAGTTTGTTCTCAGCATTCAAGAGTCTCTCATGGTTTGCTTCCCTCCCTCTCCCCCACTATTTTCCCCTTCTTCTCCCACATAGTCCTCCATTAACTTCCTCCTAATCCACCTATATTTGCAAACATATAGTATCTGTCCTTCTCTGCCTGACTTATTTCGCTCAGCTTAACACCCTCAAATTCCATCCATGTTGCTACAAATGGCCAGGTCTCATTCTTTCTCATTGTCATGTGGGGATAAAGGACCTGAATGTGAGACAAGAAACCATCAAAACCGTAGAGGACAAAGCAGGAAAAAAACCTCCTTGACCTCAACCGCAGAAATTTCTTACTTGATATATCTCCAAAAGCAAGGGAATCAAAAACAAAAATGAACTATTAGGACCTCATCAAGATAAAAAAAAGCTTTTGCACAGCAAAGGAAACAATCAATAAAACTAATAGGCAACTGAAAGAATGGGAAAAGATAGTTACAAATGACATATCAGCTAAAGGGCTAGTATCCAAAACCTATAAGGAACTCACCAAACACCACACCCAAAAAACAAATAATCCAGTGAAGAAATTGACAGAAGACATAAACAAACACTTCTCCAAAGAGGACATCCAGATGGTCAACAGACACATGAAATGATGCTCAGCATCCCTCATCATCAGGGAAATACAAATCGAAACCACACTGGGATACGACCTCACGCCAGTCAGAGTGGCTAAAATGAACAAATCAGGAGACTCTAGGTGCTGGTGAGAATGTGGAGAAATGGGCACCCTACTACACTGTAGGTGGGAATGTAAACGGGTGCAATCCCTCTGGAAAACAGTATGGAGGTTCCTCAAAAAATTAACAATAGGACTCCCCTATGATCCAGCAGTAGCAGTGCTAGGAATTTACCCAAGGAATACAAGAGTGCTGATGCATAGGGGCACATGTATACCAGCACTCTCAACAATAGCTAAAGCAAGGAAAGAACCTAAGTGTCCATCAACTGATGAATGGATCAAGAAGATGTGGTATATTTATACAATGGAATTCTACATGGTAATGAGAAAGAATGATTTCTTTAAAAAAATTTTCTTAATGTTTATTTTTAAGGGGAGGGGGCGCCTGGGTGGTCAGTTGGTTAAGCGTCTGACTTTGGCTCAGGTCACGATTTCACTGTTCTAGGATTTGAGCCCCGCATCAGGATCTGTGATCAGAGCCTGGAGCCTGCTTCAGATTCTGTGTCTCCCTCTCTCTCTGACCCCAACCCCCACTCATGCTGTCTCTTGCTCAGAAATAAATAAAACATTAAAAAAGAGAGGGAGAGAGCACGCGTGGAAGAGGGGCAAAGAGAGAGAGGGGAACAGAAGATCCAAAGTGAGCTCTGTGCTAACAGTAGGAAGACTGATAATGCGGGGCTTGAACCCACAAACCACGAGATCATGACCTGAGCTAGAAGCTCAACCTAGAGTAACCCAGGCATCCCTCTTTGATTTCTTCTTTAAAATTATCTTTTTATTATAGAAATTTTCAAATGCATACAAAGTAAATAGAATAGTACTGTAAACTCCCAGATACCCATCCTCTACCTTCTTATATCATTTGTACCTTCATGTAATCCCTACACTTAAAAGCTCTTTTCAGGTGTTCTACTTTGGATCTGGTCACTTTCTAATTCTTTTCATTCACCATTTTCTCTCTTTTCCTCCTTCCATATCTCCTACCTTCATTGGATCGAGCCCCACATTGGGCTCTGCACCGAGCATGGAGCCTGCTTAACATTCTCTCTCTCTCTCTCTCTCTCTCCCTCCCTCCCCCCGGTATGCACTCTCAAAAAAGTAATTAATTAAATTCTATGTTTGTTTTTGTTGTTATTGTTGAAAGTTCTATCTGAAAAGGATAGAATGAAAAGAGAGATGAAAAATCAGCTTGATATGAAGTTTGTGAACCAAAAAAAGCAAAAACATAAGACAATTTCAATATTAGAGAATACCTTCAAACCAGTTTACTTTGGCAAAAATGTTTTTTCTAATTATTTTGAGTTATTTTTTCAAATTGAAGTATAATTTACATACAGTGTAGTTTCAAGTATGCAATATAATGATTCAACATTTCTATACATTACTCACTGCTCATCACAATAAGTGCCTTCTTTTCTCTCTCTTTTTTTTTTTTTCAACAAATAGTTTATTGTCAAGTTGGTTTCCATATAACACCCGGTGCTCATCCCCACAAGTGCCCTCCTTCATGTCCATCTCCCCCTCCCCCCCACCTATCAGTCCTCATTTTTTTTCTCAGCATTCAACAGTCTCTCATGGTTTGCCTCTCTCCCTCTCCCCTATTTCCTCCCTTCTTTTCCCCCACGGTCTTCTTTTAAGTTCTTCCTAATCCTCCTATACGTGCAATAAGTGTCCTCTTAATCCCCTTCACCTATTTCATCGATCTTCTCACCCACTTCCTCTCTAGCAACCACTACTTTGTTCTCTGTATTTAAGAGTCAGTTGTTTTTGTTTGTCTCTCTTTATTTAATTTATTTACTTGGGTTTTTTTTCTTAATTTCCACATATGAGTGAAATCATATGGTATTTGTCTTTCTCTGACTTATTTCATTTAGCATTATACCCTCTAGATCTATCCATGTTTTTGCAGACAGCAAGATTTCATTCTTTTTTATGGCTGAATAATATTCTATTGTGTGTGTATATACATACACACACAACACATCTTCTTTATCCATTCATCTATCAGTGGACATGGGTTGCTTCCATAATTTGGCTATTGTAAATAATGCTGGAATGAACTTAAGGATTTTGAATTAGTGTTTTCATATTCTTTGGATAAATACCCAGTAGTGGAATTACTGCATCATATGATAATTTTATTTTTAATTTTTTGACGAAACTCCATACTGTTTTCCATAGTGTTTGCACCAGTATGCATTCTTACCAACAGTGCACAAGGGTTCCCTTTTCTTCACATCCTCTGCAACACCTTTTTCTTGTGTTTTCGATTATAGCCATTCTGACACATGTGAGGTGATATCTCATTGTGTTTTGATTTGCATTTCCCTGATGAAATGCTTTTGAGCATCTTTTCATATATTTGTTGGCCATCTGTATATCTTCTTTGGAGAAATGTCTTTTAATGTCTTCTGCCTATTTTTCAGTTGGATTATTTGCTTTGTTTTGTCTGTTTTGGTGTTGAGTTTTATAAATTCTTCATATATTTTGAATAATAACCTTTTATCAGATATTTCATTTGCAAATATCTTCTTCCATTCAGTGGGTTGCCTTTTGTTAAATGTTTCCATTACTATGCAAAAGTTTTTTTTATTTTGATGTAGTCCCAATAGTTTATTTTTGCTTTCATTTCTCTTGCCTCAAGGGCATATCTAGAAAAAAACGTTGCTGCAGCCAATGTCAGAGAAATTACTGCCTGTCCTCCTAGGATTTTTATGGTTTCAGGTCTCACATTTTTTCATTAATCCATTTTGAGTTTATGTTTGTGTATGGTGTAAGAAAGTGGTCCAGTTTCATTCTTTTGTGTGTAGCTGTTCAGTTTGCTGAAGAGACTTTTTCCCATTGCATATTCTTGCCTCCTTTGTCAAAGATTAATTGACTATATAATCATGGGCTTATTTCTGGGCTTTCCATTCTGTTCCATTGATTTTTGTGTCTATTTACATTCGAGAACCATACTGTTTTGATTACTACAGCTTTCTGGTGTATCTTGAAATCTGGGTTTGTGATACTTCCAGTTTTGTTCTTCTTTTTCAAGATTGCTTTGGTTGTTCAGGGTCTTTTGTTGTTTCGTATACATTTTAGGATTATTCTAGTTCTGTGAAAAATGCTCTTGGAATTTTGATAGAGATTTCATTAAATCTGTAGACTGCAAAAGCTTTTTACTTTGCTATAATCCCAATAGTCTAATTTTGCTTTTGTTTCCCTTGCCTGAGGAGACATAACCTAAAAAATATTTCTATAGCTGATGTCAACAAAATTATTGCCTATGTTTTCTTCTAGGAATTAATGGTTTCAATTCTTACATTTAGATCTCTAATCCATGGGGGGGGGGGGGGAGAGATGTAAGAAAGTGTTCCATTTTCACTCTTTTGCATGTAGCTGTCCAGTTTTCCCAACACCATTTGTTGAAGAGACTCTCTTTTTCCCCATTGTGTATTCTTGTCTCCTTTGTTGTAGATTAATTGGCCATATAAAAATGGGTTTATTTCTGGGTTTTCTATTCTATTCCATTGATCCGTGTGTCTGTTTTTGTGCTACTACCACACTGTTTTCAGTACTCTGCTTTGTACTTTGTAGTATTGGTTCATTATCTGCATGCTCCAAGAGGTAGTGACTATTTCATCAGAAGATTTGCAGGTATTGTCATATAAGAAATTGCTTAGAAAATCCCATGCAGTATTGAGTAGCTGCATGCTTCTTATTACAGGTCTACGGATAGTTTGGGTCATATCTGTGCTACACCAACTCTGAAAATTGCTTGGAAAATTTTTAAGAGCAACTCAAATTTGTTCTATAGCAATCATTGGTCATATAAAGATGTACTCTTGTAGTCTCCTCTGCCAATAAAAACACATGGATTTTCTCTCCTCCCTCTACCCATTCCTAAATTAAAAAACAAAAAACAAACAAAAACGGCAGCAGTTGCAGCAACTGAAGAGAAAGTGGAAGTGGGGCTGAGGGCAAAAGGTGCTGGCACACAGTGGTCACATCTATTGCCTCCTCCTCTTTTTTCTTCCCCTCACGCCTCCATTTCAAACTGTGATATTAAACATAAATTTACATGTGTACATCTTAAGTCATCAACTCAGTGAGTTTTGACGATACCTCTCTAATTACCACCTAAAACAAGATGATATTTTGTCACTCCAGGAAGTTCCTTCATGCTCTTTCCAGTCTGTTCCCCTTCTTCCTAAGGAACTACAGTTCTTTTTTTTTTCTTTTCTTAAAAGATTTTATTTTTAAGTAATCTCTATACCCAATATAAGGGCTCAAACTCCCAACCCTGAGCTCGAGTCTCATACTCTATCGACTGAGCTAGCCAGACACCCCAAGGAACCAGAGTTATGACTTTTTCCCCATAGATTAGCCTGGCCTTGGAACTTCTGTGTACTATTTTATACTTAACTCAGCATTAAGACTTATCCATGTTGTTGTTAATTTTAGTACTTTGTTTCTTTGGATTGCCAAATAGTATTTTATTAGATGACTATGCCACATTGCCCGCCCCCCCCCAAGACTTCATATTTTGGAACAGTTTTAGATTTACAATAAAACTGATAGGAAAGTACAGAAATTTCCCACCCTTGACCCCCACACATGCAGTTTCCTCCATTATCATCACTCACCAGAGTAATACATTTGTTAACAAGGATGAACCTGCATTTTGACACATCATAATCACCCAAAGTCCTTAGTTTGCCTAAGAGCTCACTGTTGGTGTTATATGTTCCATAGGTTTGGACAAATGGAGAAGGACCTGGGTCCATCGGTATAGACTCACACAAAGTATTTTCACTGTCTGCTGTGCTCCGCCTATTTGTTTTCTCTCTCACCCCCGGTGACCTTTGAGCTTTTTACTCTCTCCATAGATTTGCCTTTTCCGGAATGCCGTATAATTGGAATCACATAGTATGTAGCCTTTTCAGATGGGCTTCTTTCACTTAGTAATATGCTAAGTTTCCTCCATGTCTTTTCATGGCTTGACCATTCATTGCGTTTTAGTGCTGAATAATATTCCATTATCTGTATGTGCCGCAGGGTATTTATCTACACACCAACTGAAGGACATCTTGGTTGTTTCCAGGTTTATGAGTAAAACTGCTATAAACATTCATGTGCAGGTTTTTGTGTAGATATAAGTTTTTAACTTCTTTGGGTAAATAACAAGGAGTGTGGTCGCTGGATCACATGGTAAGAGTATGTTCAGTTTTATTGGGAACTGCCAAACTGTCTTCTAAAGAGGCTGTCCCACTTCATGTTCCCATTAGCAGTGACTGAGGATTCCTGTTGCTCTATATTCTTGCTTGCCAGCATTTGGTGCTGTTAGTGGTCCAGATTTTGGCCGTTCTGATAGTGGTATCTTGTTTAAATTTGCACTTCCCTGACGACTCGTGTGCATCTGTTGATCTCCTTTGGTGATTTGTATGTTCAGGTCTTTGGCCCATTTTTTAGTTATGTTGTTATTGTTGAGTTTTCAGAGTTCTATTTTTTTCCAATAAATGTTTAATGTTTATATATTGTTTTGAAAGACAGAGACAGAGCTTGAGCAGGGGAGGGACAGAGAGAGAGAGGCAGACACAGAATCCAAAGCAGGTTGCAGACTCGAAGTTGTTAACACAGAGCCCCATGCAGGACTCGAACTCATAAGCCACGAGATCATGACCTGAGCCAAAGTCAGACCGAGTTTTTAGAGTTCTTTGTATCTTTTGGGTAACAGTACATCCTTTGTCAGGATGTGTCTTTTGAGAATATTTCCTTCCAGTCTGTAGTTTGTGTTCCAATTTTCTTGATATTGTCTTTCTTGGAGCATAAATTTTTAATTTTAATAAAGTACAGCTTATTATTTCGTCCATGGATTTTATCACATTTTTTAACCCACTCTTCTGTTGATCTACTTTTAGATTGTTTACAATTAGAGGCTCTGCTCATTCACACAGCTATGACTATTGTTTATGTAGACACCTGGCTTTAGTTCTCTTCTGCAGGTACCTTAAAGTGGAGTTGTCAAGTCATGGGGTAGAAGTGTGTTTAAGTTCATTACAAATTACTAAGTTCTTGGGGCATATGGGTGGTTGGGTCGGCTGAGTCTCCAACTTCAGCTCAAGTAATGGTCTTATGGTTTGTGAGTTCAAGCCCCATGGGAGTCCGCTTTGAAGCCTCTGTTCCCCATCTCTCTCTGCCCCTCCCCTGCTCATGCTTTCTCTCTCAAAAACAAATAAACATGAAAAAACCCACTAAGTTCTACAGAGCAAATGTACTATTTTGCCAGCAGTGTATGAGAGTTCCAGCTATTCCACATTCTTGCTAACATTTAACATTATTAGACTTTTTCACTTTAGCCTTTCTGATGATCAAAACCTTTTCATGTATTTATTTAACATTCATACATATTCTTTTATGAAATGTTTTTCACCCATTTTTAAAAATTTAAATCCAAGTTAGTTAACATAAAGGGTAATAATGATTTCAGGAATAGAATTTAACAATTCATCACTTACTTATAACACCCAGTGCTCATTCCAGCAAGTATCCTCCTTAATGCCCCTTCCCACTTAGCCCATCCCCCCAACAAACACCTCTACAACAACCCTCAGTTTTTTCCCTGTATAAGTTCAGTCTCTTATGGTTTGTCTCCCTCTCTGTTCTCTTTTACCCATTGAAAAAAAATTGGGTTATTCATCTTTTTCTTATTGATTTATCGTTATTTATTTTTGCATTGATGTCCTTTTCCAGAAACATTTGTTATGAATACCTTTCCCAGTCTGTATTGTGTATTAGTTTTTGTCATGGTGTCTTTTTAAATTATTGTTTGATGTTATTTTTTAAACTTTTTAAATGTTTATTTTTGAGAGGGAGAGAGAGACACATATAGTGTGAGCAGGGAAGGGGCAGAAAGAGAGGGAGACACAGAATCTGAAGCAGACTCCAGGCTCTAAGCTGTCAGCACAGAGCCCAACACTGGGCTCGAACTCATGAACCATGAGACCGTGACCTGAGCCACAGTCAGACACTTAAGTTACTGAGCTACTCAGGCACTCTGAAAATTTTTTAACATACATCAAAGTTGAAAGAGTTTTACTTTGCATGGAGGAGGGCACTTATGGGGATGAGCACTGGATGTTATATGGTAACCAACTTGACAATAAATTATTTGTAAAAAAAAAAAAGAGTTTTACTTTGAACACCTGTATACCCACCGCCTACATTCTGCCTTGAAATTGTACCATGCGTGCTTCATCATCCATCTATTAACACATCTTATTTTACTGATGAAGTTCAGAAGAAATTGCAAACATTCATATACTTCCCTCTAAATACTGCAGCATATGTATCATTAACTGGAGTTCAATTTTTGTTGATAGTACTTTTTCTTTTCAGGAAAATTTAAATAAATTTATAGGTTGTAATTCATAACATTAGCTTATTAATATTAAGATCAGTGACTTTACCAGAGCAAACTTTTGATCATTATAAATAGAAAATTTTGAAATTGGCATTTTGTGTAATAATTTATTTCTACATTTTATTTTGTTTGTATAGTATTGAAATGATTACTAGTTAATGGATAAAATAAGTAACCACAAGGTAGCCCATTTTTTTCTTTTTTTAAAAAAAGTTTATTTATTTTGAAAGAGAAACTGAGAGAAGAACATGTACAGAAGCAGGGGAGGGGTAGAGAGAGAAAATCCCATGCAGGCTCTGCACTCTCAACACAGAGCCTGATGTGGAGCTCAAATTCATGAACCATGAGATCATGACCTGGGCTGAAATCAGGAGTTGGACACTTAACCGACTGAGCGACACATGTGCCCTGTTAGCCCATTTTAAAATAGCTCACATTATGGGGCGCCTGGGTGGCTTAGTCGGTTAAGCGTCCGACTTTCGCTTAGGTCATGATCTCGCGGTTCGTGGGTTCGAGCCCCGCGTCGGGCTCTGTGCTGACTGCCAGCTCAGAGCCTGGAGCCTGTTTCAGTCTGTGACTCCCTCTCTCTCTGACCCTCCCCTGCTCACGCTGTCTCTCTCTCTCTCTCCTAGAAATAAATAAAAAATATTAAAAAAATAAAATAAAATAGCTCACATTATAATTTAGGTCACTCTTCAATTACATTAATTTCAAAGTTTGAAGGAAGTGTAGTCGAGATTTTTATTTCTATATTGGTATAAACGTGGTATCTATTAAGAGTTCAGATTCCTTTTCATATATGTAATAGTAAGACATAACTTGCCCCAAACACACAGTAAATGCTAGAAGTGTCTATAAATGTTCACTGGTTATCGCATAACCGATTTATGGAATCTAAAGAAAATTTTCTCTAAATACGTAAATTTTATGCATTTTATTGAGTGTTTTATCGAGTGTGCTATTGTTACCTCCTTGCTTGTACAGTTTTGTAACCTGAATTTAAAAAAATAAAAGTTAACACCTTCCTGGTCAATCACTCACTTAAAAGTTCATAGTGAGAGCACAGCCAGGGCAGGAGAAGCTACATTCAGAGATCTGTGTTTCTGCCAAGGGAGAAGTTGGAAAACTGCACTCAGATGTCCTACCTACAACTCCACACAGGAACGCAAAGGAAGCCCTTGGCAGCCAAGCCCCACAAGCCTGACAGATTAGCCTTCTTAATTCCTCCGCAGGAACACCCTGCTTAGTTGCTATCTGTGGTGGTGGCGGAAAGCTAAGCGCACTGCTCTGCACATAGCAGAGGGTGCCACCGCCCTGACGACTCTCAGCGGCCTGGGGAGCCATTGCCCCAGTCACCAGGCAGACTTGTAGCCCTCCGAGCACTCGGCCAGGTGGAACCCCTTGGAGACTCCAGCTGAAAAAAGTACCCAAACCCAGTCATGGTGTTTTAAATAAACTCAATTAAGACAGAGGGCCTTGAAGAAGCTCAGGGCCTTCAGTTCAAGAGTGATTGCCATTTCATTCACACTTACAAGGAGGAAAGAAAAGTTTCGGGAATACTCAGAAACTGACATGATGTCACGTGAATGGGCCCAGTCTGTTCTGGGAAGTGTGCTCCAGTTGTGCTAAGGCAAGAAGAATATGATTTTCTGAGTAAGGAGACGTAAAGCTTGGACCATACTATTGAGTGACCTTGAACAAGTCATCTAACCTTAATATCCTTATCCCTCATCAGTAAATGGATTGCTGTGAAGAGAACTTCATAAAATAATCCATGCAAAAGCACCTGACACTAATTCTTGGAATATATTACTTAATCTGGAGACAATCACTAAATAGAACACGTATTCTTTAACACACCAACAGATGCGCTTGAGTGATGGAGGGATGAAAGAGGCAGGAAGTTTTAGAGTAGACGAGCCTCAAATAAATTGGAGGTGTTGGTGTAATTGTGGCTATTATTTCACTTTTTAGAGTTGAAGGGGACCTGAAACATCACCTAAGACAATGCTGAGGTAAATACATTTAACTTCTGCTTTCTTATATCTAGTGACAGATACTGTGCCCTTCTGGGAACTCCAGATCACAAGTAACCTCAAACACATGTAAAAATGGATAGCTTTTACTCTTGTCTGACTAGTACTTACTACTCCTTTTATATTTGTAGCACCCAATTATCCTCTAGCAGCTCAATTCATTGGACCTAGGGGGAGAAGAGTCCACCCCAGCTTTAGAGGTGGGCATAGGAATCAGGCTTGACCAATCAGAGTACTGCCTCTGTGGCAGACCCCATTCATTGGCTAATATAATTCCCATCCTCCATCCACTTCTTCCCAGACTAACTCAACTCCATTGGCTGCCCAGCCTCCCTTGAAGGTAGATAGCTTTGTGACCCATTTTATGGCCAATGAGTTGTGAGCAGACGTCTGCTGGATGCTTTTGAGAAAGCTTTTGCTTTCCTCAAAGAGGGACATTTGCTGTTTATAACATTTTTCCTGGATGAGATATATTCCTTTGGAACTGCACCAGCCTTCTTGCAGGCCAAAGAACCATCAAAGATGTTACTCCATAGCATCATCAACAGTAGCTATGCATTCCCCATGTATTTTAAAATAAGGAACATGAACTTCACATGAACATCACACATCCTGATTCCAGAATGAGCATGAGACTCAATTTAGACCAATCAAAGCCAATGAGACTCAATTTTAGGACTTTCACTGGACTGTTAGGATAAGAGGTTCTCAATCTCTAGATTTGAAAGTTAAAACATATTAACCCAGAACTGCTGGTAGCCAACTTGCTCCTTCCTACTCAGAGTCAGCCAGAGTGAGAATGAAGCCAATACAGAGGAAACCAGAGATGAACTGTGGAGGGAGAGTGAGTTAGGATGACATGCTTTGAGTCCCTGATACTTATTGCCTGAAGTTAGGGTGCATTTGAGCTTTTTGAGTACATGGGTCAATAAATCTCTCTTTGGCTCAAGCTTATCAGAGGGGAGTTTTCTGTCATGTATTGTAACTTAGCAGCATATTACTCATGCTGCCTCTCATCTATACTTTCCTGTCGGCATAGCCTCAAGTGATATTTAAGTACTTAAAAGCATGACTTAATATTTATCCATTTTTAGTTAGCCCCCACCTCCTCCACCTTCTCTCTTGAGACTTTTATGGGATCACCCCCATCTTGACATCTATAAGGACAGTCTGTGTAAGAAGAGATGAGGGGCACCTGGGTGGCTCAGTTGTTTAAATGTCCAACTTTGGCTCGGGTCATAATCTTGCAATTTGTGAGTTCGAGCCCGGCATTGGGCTCTGTGCTGACGGCTCAGATCCTGGAACCTGCTTCTGATTCTGGGTCTCCCTCTTTCTCTTTCTGCCCCTCCACTGCTCACAGTCTGTCTCTCTCTGCTTCTCAAAAATAAATAAACAATTTAAAAAACAAAAATAAAATAAGAGAGGAAAGTTCCCACACGTCTTCAGGGCAAGACTTCCTAGCACAGGGAAGCAAAATGCACACAATCAATTTCTCTCTGGTTGAAATTCCCCAAGAGTCTGTTCTGGGAGGGAGTTGCTTGGATGAAAGTTTGGTTTATTACTATCAAATTGTTTTACTTCCACCCCCGCATTATCAAAATCATAGAGAAAATATAAAAAGAAAATAAAAATCACTGTATATCACAACTTATTTTTCTCATAGCTTTCGGTATTCCCTTATGTCTTCTGGTAAGCATGTGTGTCTTTGATAATCAGAAGAAAATGATGATGGCTGAATCAATTTGATAACAACAACCCAAGTTTTCAAGGCCGAGGGATAGCGGTAGTCTGGTCCACTGTCTGGAGACAGAGTGTCAACCCTGACCCCAGTACCTACAGCTCGCTGTGTGATCTCTGATTCTCCTTTTCCTCCTCTGTAAAATATAGTATTACCTAAGTACCTACCTACCTACCTCGTGTGGATATTGTGAGAATTGAATGAGATAGCATTCATTAATATTTCTAGTAATAATATATATTTGTTTTTGTGCATCCTGTTAGAACAGGGAATTTAGAGATGAGTGACTGGGGTGGATAGTACAGGAAAGAAAGACGGGGTGAGAGCCTGTCCAGCTACCCTCCAGTAGCATCCCCTTTTCACAGTGCCTCTTATATCGCCCACCTCCACTGATGGCACTCTCCTTACTCATATAAGTCAGGTCAACAGGAATGACAACTCTTGCTATTGCAAAGAAAAGTCTCATTAGTCTATTTCCTAGCTAGCTAAGGTAAAGGAAAAAGCCCAAACCCATTTGATCTTAAAGGAAAAGCCATTTCCCTCTGTCAAGCAATTTGATTTAGTGCAGAGAAGAAACTTAGTGCTTAAATGAGCTTGATCACTCTTTACTGTTGGCTGGAAATGAGTTTTACGTCTTACCAGCTATTGGGCATCCATTAGCCCAGTCAAGTTGACACGTAAAATTAAGCATCACAAACACAAATTTCCATCATGTGACTGTATAAGCAAATTGTGATATAACTGTCCTGGAACACCACTCAGGAATAAAAAGCAGTGAACAACTAGGGGAGATGGGGGTGGGGGATTAAATGGATAAAGGAGATTAAGACTACACATTGTGATGAGGACTGAGTATGTAGAGAGAATTATTGAATTGTTATATTCCACACTTGAAGCTGATATAATATGGTATGTTAATTATACTTCAGTTTTTTTACAAAGCAATAAACTTCTGATATACACAACATGTATGAATCTCAAAAAATTACCCTGAGTGAAAGAAGACAGATAAAAACAGACATTCTGTATGATTTGCTTATATCAAATTCGAGAAAATGTAAGCCACAGTGACAGAAAGCCGATGAGCCAGTAGGTGCCTGGGGAACGAGAAGTGCACTGGTGAGCAGCAGAGGGCTTATGAAAAGGCACAAAGGAACTTTCGGGTGTGATGGGTACTTTCACTATTTTGAATGTGGTGATGGTTCCACTGGAGTATACATATACCAAAACCTATATACTTTATTTTTAAAAATTTTTAAAAATGTTTTTATTATTTATTTATTTATTTATTTATTTATTTAGCTTAAGCAACAGAAATTTCTCACCTTTCTGGAGGCTGGAAGTCCAAGATCAAGGTGGGTTTTTTTTTTTTTTTTTTTTTTT
>NW_024082836.1:26855-80260 GCF_003009895.1 Hyaena hyaena
TTTTTTTTTTTTTTTTTTTTTTTTTTAACAAATAGTTTATTGTCAAATTGGTTTCCATATAACACCCAGTGCTCAGCCCCACAAGTGCCCTCTTCCATACCCATCCCCCCCTGCCCCCACATCCATCAGTCCTCAGTTTTTGTCAGCATTCAAGAGTCATTCATGGTTTGCCTCTTTCCCTCTCCCCCACCATTTTCCCCCTTCTTCTCCCCCATGTTCCTCAGTTAAGTTCCTCTTAATCCTCCTATATGTGCAAACATATGATATTTGTCCTCTAACTGACTTATTTCGCTCAGCATAACACCCTCAAGGTCTATCCATGTTGCTACACATGGCCAGATTTCATTGTTTCTCATTGCCATGTATAGATAAACCACATCTTCTTGATCCGTTCGTCCGTTGATGGACAATTAGGCTCTTTCCATGTTTTAGCTATTGTTGAGAGTGCTGCTATGAACATTGGGGTACGTGTGCTCCTATGTATCAGCATTTCTGCATCCCTTGGGTAAATTCTTAGCAGTGCTATTGCTGGGTCACAGGGGAGTTCTATTGTTAGTTTTTTAAGGAACCTCCACACTGTTTTCCAGAGGGGCTGCACCAGTTTACATTCCCACCAACAGTGTAGGAGGGTGCCCGTTTCTCCACATCCTCGCCAGCATCTGGAGTTCTCTGATTTGCTCATTTTAGCCACTCTGACTGGCATGAGATGGTATCGCAGTGTGGTTTTGATCTGTATTTCCCTGATGAGGAGGGATGCTGAGCATCATTTCATGTGTCTGTTGGCCATTTGGATGTCCTCTTTGGAGAAGTGTCTGTTCATATCTTCTGCCCATTTCTTCACTAGGTTGTTTGTTTTTCGGGTATGGAGTTTGGTGAGTTCTTTATAGGTTTTGGATATTAACCCTTTATCTGATATGTCATTTGCAACTATCTTTTCCCATTCCGTTTGTGCCTATTAGTTTTGTGGGTTGTTTCCTTTGCTGTGCAGAAGCTTTTAATCTCGATGAGTTGCCAATCGTTTACTTTCGCTCTTGATTCCCTTGCTTTTGGAGATGTGTCAGGTAAGAAATTGCTGCGGTGGAGGTCCAGGAGATTGTTTCCTGCTTTCTCCTCTAGGATGTTGATAGTTTCCTGTCTCAGGTCCTTTATACATTTTGAGTTTATTTTTGTGCATGGTGTGAGAAAATGATCTAGTTTCATCCTTCTGCATGTTGCTGTCCAGGTCTCCCAACATCATCTGTTAAAAAGCCTGTCTTTTTTCCATTGGATATGCTTTCCTGCTTTGTCAAAGATTAGTTGGCTGTATACTTTTGGGTCCACTTCTGAGTTATCGATTCTGTTCCATTGGTCTATATGTCTGTTTTTGTGCCAATACCATACTGTCTTGATGATGACAGCTTTGTAGTAGAGGCTAAAGTCTGGGATGGTGATACCTCCCGTTTTGGATTTATTTTTCAGTATTACTTTGGCTATTCGGGGTCTTTTGTGGTTCCATACAAATTTTAGGATAGTTTGTTCTGGTTTTGAGAAGTATGCTGGTGCAATTTTGATTGGAATTGCATTGAATGTGTAGAGTGCTTTGGGTAGTAATGACATCTTAACTATATTTATTCTTCCTATCCATGAGCATGGAATGTTTTTCCATTTCTTTGTGTCGTCTTAAATTTCCTTCATAAGTTTTCTATAGTTTTCATCATACAGATCTCTTATATCCTTGGTTAGGTTTATTCCTTGGTATTTTATGTTTTTTTGTACAATTGTGATTGGGATCAGTTTCTTGATTTCTCTTTCTGTTGCTTCATTGTTGGTGTATAAAAATGCAACCGATTTCTGTACGTTGATTTTGTACCCTGCAACTTGGCTGAATTCTTGGATCAGTTCTAGTAGGCTTCTGGTGGAGTCTGTCGGGTTTTCGATGTAGTGTATCATGTCATCTGCGAAGAGTGAAAGTTTGACTTCCTCTTTGCCAATTCTGATGCCTTTTATTTCCTTTTGTTGTCTGATGGCTGATGCTAGGACTTCCAGCACTATGTTAAACAACAGTGGTGAGAGTGGACATCCCTGTCGTGTTCCTGATCTCAGGGGGAAAGCTCTCAGTTTTTCCCCGTTGAGGATGATGTTAGCTGAAGGCTTCTCATAGATGGCTTTGATGATGTTTAAGTAGGTTCCTTCTATCCCAACTTTCTCGAGAGTCTTTATTAAGAAGGGATGCTGTATTTTGTCAAATGCTTTTTCTGCATCTATTGACAGGATCATATGGTTTTTATCTTTTCTTTTATTGATATGATGGATCACATTGATTGATTTGCGAATGTTGAACCAGCCCTGTAACCCAGGAATGAATCCCACTTGATCTTGGTGGATGATTCTTTTGATATGCTGCTGGATTCGATTTGCAAGGATCTTGTTGAGAATTTTTGCATCCGTATTCATCAAGGATATTGGCCTATAGTTCTCTTTTTTTGCTGGATCTCTGTCTGGCTTGGGAATCAGAGTGATGCTGGCTTCATAAAATGAGTCCGGGAGTTTTCCTTCGACTTCTATTTTTTGGAATAGCTTGAGAAGAATTGGGATTAATTCTGTTTTAAATGTCTGGTAGAATTCCCCAGGGAAACCATCAGGTCCAGGGCTCTTATTTGTTGGGAGATTTTTGATCACTGATTCGATTTCTTCACTCGTTATGGGTCTGTTCAGGTTTTCTATTTCTTCCCGTGTGAATTTTGGTAGTGAGTGTGTGTTTAGGAATTTGTCCATTTCTTCTAAGTTGTCCAATTTGTTGGCATATAATTTTTCATAGTATTCCCTGATAATTGCTTGTATTTCTGAGGGGTTGGTTGTAATAAGTCCATTTTCATTCATAATTTTGTCTATTTGGGTGCTCTCTCTTTTCTTTTTGATAAGCCTGGCTAGAGGTTTGTCAATTTTGTTTACTTTTTCAAAAAACCAACTCTTGGTTTCATTGATCTGTTCAATTGTTTCTTTGGTCTCTATGTTGTTTATTTCTGCTCTAATTTTTACTATTTCTCTTCTTCTACTGGGTTTAGGGCGTTCTTGTTGCTCTGCCTCTAGCTCCTTTAGGTGAGCTGTTAGATTTTGGACTTGTGCTTTTTCTAATCTCTTGAAATAGGCCTGGAGAGCAATGTACTTTCCTCTTAGGACTGCCTTGGCCGCATCCCATAGATTTTGAATTGTTGTGTTTTCATTTTCATTTGTTTCCATATATTTTTTAATTTCCTCTCTAATTGCCTGATTGGCCCATTCATTCTTTAGAAGGGTGTTCTTTAACCTCCATGTTTTTGGCGGTTTTCCAGACTTCTTCCTGTAATTGATTTCAAGTTTCAAAGCATTGTGATCTGACAGTGTGCATGGTATGATCTCTATTCTTTTATATTTATTGAGGGCTGCTTTATGTCCCAGTATGTGATCTATCTTGGAGAATGTGCCATGCGCACTTGAGAAGAAAGTAAATTCCCTGGCCTCAGGATGTAAAGTTCTAAATATATCCGTCAGATCCATCTGGTCCAATGTGTCTTTCAAGTCCATTATTTCTTTAGTGATTTTCTGTCTGGTTGACCTATCCATTGCTGTAAGCGGAGTATTAAAGTCCCCTGCTATTAGCACATTCTTATCTATAAGCTTGTTTCTGTTTGTGATTAATTGTTTTAGATATTTAGGTGCTCCCATATTCGGTGCGTAGACATTTATGATTGTTAGTTCTTCCTGATGGATGGACCCTGTAATTATTATGTAGTGCCCTTCTTCATCTCTTGTGATTGTCTTTAATTTAAAGTCCAGTTTGTCTGATATAAGTATCGCTACTCCGGCTTTCTTTTGATTTCCTGTAGCATGATATATATTTCTCCATCCCCTTACTTTTAATCTGAAGGTATCTTCCCGTCTAAAATGAGTTTCTTGTAGACAGCATATTGATGGATTTTGTTTTTTAATCCATTCTGCTACCCTATGTCTTTTGATTGGAGCATTCAGCCCATTTACATTCAGTGTTATTATTGAAATATGTGGGTTTAGAGTCTTTGTATCTTTTGTAGGGTTCATGTTTGTGGTGGTGTCTCTGGTATCTTTGTTCCTTGCAACCTTTCCTTCAGAGCATCCCCCTCAGGATTTCTTGTAGGGCTGGCTTCGTGGTGACAAATTCTTTCAATTTCTGTTTATTTGGAAAGGTTTTTATCTCTCCTTCTATTTTGAATGACAGGCTTGCTGGATAGAGGATTCTTGGCTGCATATTTTTACTGTTCATCACATTGAAGATTTCCTGCCATTCCTTTCTAGCCTGCCAAGTTTCAGTAGATAGGTCTGTCACCACTCTGATAGGTTTCCCTTTGTATGTTAGGGCCCTTTTCTCCCTAGCTGCTTTCAAAATTCTCTCTTTGTCCTTGTATTTGGCCATTTTCACTATGATATGTCGTGCAGAAGATCGATTCAAGTTACGTCTGAGGGGAGTCCTCTGAGCCTCTTGTATTTCCACATTGACTTCCTTCCCCAGGTCGGGGAAGTTCTCTGCTATAATTTGTTCCAGGACTCCTTCAGCACCTTTCCCTCTCTCTTCCTCTTCTGGGATTCCTATGATACGGATATTGTTGCGTTTGACCGTATCGCTGAGCTCTCGAACTCTTCTTTACTGTTCCTGGATCAGTTTGTCTCTTTTTCTGTCAGCTTCTTGTTTTTCTATAATGCTGTCTTCTAAATCACTTATTCTCCTTTCTGCCTCTTCAATCCATGCATTGGAGGCCTCTAATTTATTATGTATCTCATTTATCACATTTTTTAATTCTTCATGCCTATTTTTATTGTCCATTCTGTCTGTAGCCATAGTTTCTTTGATGTCCCCTATGCATTTTTCAAGCCCAGCTATTAATTTCCCATTATTATTCTAAAATCTTGTTCAGTTATGCTGCCTATATCTGTTTTGAGCAGTTCATTAGCTGTCATTTCTTTTTGGAGTTTCTTTGGAGGAGAGCTCTTTCGTTTCATCATTTTAGTTAGCTTTACGGTTCTTGTTGGTTTTAAAGACCTATTATGCTCTCTGTATCTATGAGCGCTGCTGCATCCAAGAAGACTCTTTGGCTGTCCAGGGCCTATCCTTTCAGAAAGTGTTTTTTGAATGGTATGTCTTGGTCTCTCTCTCTTTTTTTTTTTTTTAATGTTTTATTTATTTCTAGGAGAGAGAGAGAGACAGCGTGAGCAGGGGAGGGCCAGAGAGAGAGGGAGTCATAGACTGAAACAGGCTCCAGGCTCTGAGCTGGCAGTCAGCACAGAGCCCGATGCAGGGCTCGAACCCACGAACCGCGAGATCATGACCTAAGTGAAAGTCGGACGCTTAACCGACTAAGCCACCCAGGCGCCCCTGTCTTGGTCTCTCTTGTTGGGACCTTGGTTATTATTTTATTTTCCTATTCGTAGTGATATTTGGGACTCTCCACCTTGTGTACTCTGGCTTGTTTGAGGTAGCCCTGGAAAAGAAAACAGAGAAACACACAGGGAGCAGGAGCACACAAACACACAGGCTAATTCAACTAACATCCAAAGCGAGAGGGAAAACGAAAACGTTAAGAGAAAAGACGGAGGAGGGAGGGCGAATAATAGGGAGTATAAAATACATAAAAGGGTCAAAAAAGAGAAAAGAAAAGGAAAAAAGAAGAAAACCAATGGACAAAGAACGGTTTAATGCATATAACCGGATTTCCCAGCTACAGTTAAATAGTCGTGTGTATGCAGTGCTGGTTGAAGAGCATAGAGAAAGAGAGAGAAGACAGGGCGGGAATGAGGCAAAATTGGAAATAGAAGGATCAGGTAGAAGGGATAAGAAGCTGTTTTCAAAGAGGTGAAGGGTAGAATATGGTTGGATAGGTGAGAGAAGGATGCTGGTATTATCCAGAGAAACTGTATACTCTAATTACTCCTGAGAGAAAGAGCTGAAGATGTCGGTAGATGTAGAATTTACATCTACAGAATGGACTCATTGTGAATGTTTAAGCAAACCGGCGACCAGAGTTAATCAGGTCAGTGTTCTGGGTAAAAAAGAAAAGAGAAAGAAGAAGAAAAAAAGGAAAAAAAAAAGGGAGGAGGGCAGCTCTCAGGCACGGATGGGCGTGGCGTGATCCAATGCCTCAGGCGGGAGCTCTGCCTTGGCGGTTGTGGAGAGGGGAGTGATGGTGCTCCTGTCCCTTCTTGAACCAAGCGCTGCACCTCGCTTTTTTTTTGCCATGTAAAGTCCCCGTACCGGTGGCACAGCCAAAGTTGGTTGCACTCTTCAACTCAGGCCAGTCCCATTCTCCAAATCCCATTCCGCGCGCCCCTCTGAAATTGCCTTAGACACAGCTTTCCAGGCAACCCCCTTGGGGCAGTTCCAGGCCTCCTGCCTCGCTCTGGGGGTGGAGTCAGAATCGCTGCGTCCTTCTCTGGGTCTGGCTGGCGAGTATGGGCGGGGGCTTGCCTGCCGGGTGCGCGGAGCCCTCTGGAGTGAGGAAAACCAGGTCCTTCTATGGCTCGTCACCTGAAACACGAACTCACAGGTAAATTTCCCAGTTTTTAGCTCTTTGCCTTCTCTCTAGAGTTCCAGCCAGCCAGGAGCGCGGACGCCGGGTGTCCACCTGCTGCTCTTTCAGGGGCCCAAGCACACCGGGAGGACAATGGCGGCAGGTGCGCCGCTACTCTGAAGTCCAGCCCACCAGGAGGCAGCACAAAGAAGCAGTCTGNGGGACCAGTTGGCGCGATGGGACCTGGCGTGCAGGTGTTTGGCAAGTACGGTCTTTCTATGCCCCAAGCAGAGGTTTTTCCCCCCCGAGCAGAGGTTTTTCTGTTTCGGACTCTCTCTTTTTCCCTCTCACTCCCCGCAGAGGGGGATCGCCTCCGACCCTGGAGTCTCCGATCCCAGCCCGATTTTATCTTCCCCAGTTCGCACTCACGTTAGAAGGCTTTCTCGGTGGATTCTGTGTCCTATTTCTCCCAATCTCTCAGGTTTCATAAGGTTTCCAATGGCTTCAGATCTTTTCCTTGTGATGTATGGGTGCGAGTGCAAGTACGGAGCTCCTTACTTCTCCGCCAACTTGCCCCTCCTGTTTTTATTTATTTTTGAGAGAAAGGTAGATGGAGCACAAGCATGGGAGGAGTATAGAGAGAGGGAGATACAGACTCTGAATCAGCTCCAGGCTCTGAGCTGTCAGAACAGAGCCTGATGTGGGGTTTGAACCCACAAACCGTGAGATCATGTCTTGAGCCGAAGTCGGACACTTAACTGACTGGGCCACCCAGGCACCCTTGTACTTTAAATATGTGCAGTTTATTGTCCATTGTATCTCAGTAAAGCTGTTTTGAAAATGAAAACCAACAACAACCAGTAAACATAAAGGCCTACATGGATTGGAAGATTGGAAGTATGGCCTATAAAGCTATGCTTGATATGACACCCCCCCCCCCCCAGTATCTCTCTGACTTTCGTTTTGGCTATTCTCTTCTTTGCTTTCTGATTCCAATCATATTTGTGTATTTTATGTTCTCAGAATACCCCTTCAGTGTTTCTATCCCTAGGCTTTCCACCAGGGTTTCTTCTACCTAGAGTAATTTCCCTCCAGATATTTGCATGCCTAGCTCATTCACCTCCCATCATGGTCAGTTTTATGTGTCAGCTTGGTTAGAATATAGGCCCCATCAAGCATTAACTAGGAGTTTCCCTTGTTGAATCCTGCCTAATACACGTCCTCAGGTCTTTACTCCAGTGCGATCTTCTCCAGTGGTCTTTGGCAACCCCTATTTAAAATTGCAACCCCTGACCATTTAGATCTCCTTTCCTGCTTTATTTGTCTTTGACGAATTTATCACTGAGATACTATAGTATCTTATCCTGTGCCTTTCCTTCAGTAGAATTATAGCTCCCTGAGGATAGAAATATTTTTTCTTTTTCATCCGTTGTTGTAACCCCAGTGCTGAAAGCAATACCTAGTATGCGGCAAGAATGTGTTATTTTACCAAGTGATATTAAGAAAGCAGAGAAAGTAGACTTAATACAATCCATTCTAGAGGAATCAGGGAAGATTTTCCAGAGGAGACAAAATAGGTAAAGACATTTAAGGTAGGAGGTAACATCTAGGATAAGGGAATTTAATCTAAGCAAGGAGAATAGCAAGTTTGAAGACCTAAAGGTAATAATGGTAAAAACTAACAAGTACTGTGTATTTACTATAGACCAGGGATTGTGCCTATGTATTCTCCATGAATTCTCACAATTGTATGAGATAGGTATTAATACTGTACCAATTTTATAAATATGGAAATTGAGGCACAGGCACAGAGAGATTTGGTAACCTTCCCACCATCACATAGGAAGAAGCATGGCTGGGATTTACTTCAGGCAGTCTGGCTCTAGAATCTATATTATGCTCCATTGAGAGAGCTGACATGGTGCATAAGTGGAACTACCTACAATTCAGTGTGCTTGGAGGGTGGGATATGAGAGGACATGGAGAGGAAAGGGGAGAAACAGGCAAGTGGATCCCTGTTGTGGGACTAGGTCCTGTTTCTACCTCCAACTAGCTGTGGGTCTCTGAACCTCAGAGAGGAAGGGTGATTAGGTGGTGCCTAGGGCCCCTTCTAGTTCTGAGAGGCTGTGTCTCCAGGGATCACCTATCCCAGAATTGTGTTAAGTGCTGTTGGAGCAAGGTAGGTAAGGATAGGGAGAAGCACAGATCATAGCCGTAGTCTCCATGCCAGCATGATTTTCATGAGAGGTGCGAACAGAACCACTTAATAATAACACAAAACAGTAACAACTGGGGGAAATTATCTGAAGACTTCACCTTAGAGTTTAGAGAAGGCAAAAGTTAGTGGGAATTTTCTCCTGCAGAATGGGAAAAGATATTTGCAAATCATATATTTGAAAATGAATCACTATCCAGAATATATAAGGAACTTCTACAATTTAACAACAATAACAACAACAAAACCAATTCAAAAATAAGTGAAGGACTTAACATTTCTTCAAGAAAGATATGTAAACAGCCAATAAACTCATGAAAAGATGCTCAATATCATTAGCTATTAGAGAAATGCAATTCAAAACCACAATGCAATACCACTTCACATGACCTATACCATTATGATGTCTATTATAAAAAAAACAAAAACACAAAAAACAAAAAGGAAGGGCACCTGGGTAGCTCAGTTATTTAAGTGTCCAACTCATGATTTCAGCTCAGGTCATGATTTCACAGTTCATGAGATCTAGCCATGCATCAAACTCTGTGCTGACCGCGTGGAACCTACTTGAGATTATCTTTCTCCCTGTCTTTCTTCCTCTCCCCATACCCCACCCTCTGCATATGCACACTCTCCCTGTCTCTCAATAATAATAATAATAATAATAATAAATAAACCTTAAAAAAGGGAAATCACAAGTGCTAGCACGGATGTGGAAGAATCAGAACTCTCATACATTGCTGGTGGGAATGGAAAATGGAAAACAGTTTGGCACTTCCTCACCAAGTTGAACAGATCCCACAGTCTCAATGCAGGTGTATACCCAAAATAACTGAAATCAGGGACTCAGATTTTTGTACACGTTCATAGCAGCATGAAGTTTCTTTCCTTTTTCTCTCTTTCTCTCTTTCTTTCTTTCTTCCTTTTTTTAAAGTAAGCTCTACCCCAAACATGGGGCTTGAACTCATGACTCTGAGATCAAGGGTCACATGCTCTACTGACTGAACAAGTCAGGCACCCTGGAATGAAATTCTGATATATGCTACAACATGGGTGATTATGCTAAGTGAAATAAGTGAAAAAATCCAGTAACCACCTATCTGAGGTACCTAGAGTAGTCACCTTTATATAGAGAGAAAGTAGAATAGCAGCTGCCGGGGTAGTGGGGAGGAGGGAGTGGGAAATTGTTAATTGGTATAGAGTCTCAGTTTTGCAAGACAAAGTTTTGGGGATAAGTTGTACAACACTGTAAATGTACTTAACACTACTGAGTGTATACTTAAAAATGACTAAGAGGGCAAATTTAATGTTATGTGCAATTCACCATAATTAAAAACTTTTTTTTAATATTTATTTGTTTCTGAGAGAGAGAGAGAGAGAGAGGGCAAAAGCAGGAGAGGGGCAGAGAGAGAGGGAGACACAGAGTCAAAAGCAGGCTGCAGGCTCTGAGCTGTCAGCACAGAGCCCAACGCGGGGTTCAAACTCATGAACTGTGAGATCATGGCCTGAGCCGAAGTGCTCCTATACATTTTTTTTAATTAGAAAAAAAAAAAACAAGAAGAAGCAGTGGAGTTAGGATTCAAATTCAGGAACACTGCCTGTGGGAGTGAAACAGGCTGGGGGGGCAAGGGGGTGTTTATACTATTTCAGTGGTGATGCAGGCTGCCCCCCACCCCGAGAAAGACATGTTGTTAGTTGTAGATTTCTTCAGCTGAGGGCATTTCCCTGAGAGGGAGTTACTCAATATCTGTCTGCCTTTAACTCTCTCGGCAGCTGGACAAAGGAGCACATCAGTTTTGGAGGAGGGGGCTCATCACTTCATCCACGCTTTCAACCTCTTACACCCACTTGCTGCATAGACACTTTGGGAGCAACTCTACCTGGATTCTGCTTGGCCTCTTTTCCTGGCGAATCTTACAAAATGAAAGTGAAGGGATGAAGTACAAACACAACTGTGATTCATTGCCAAGGACTTTCCAAAGCTTAGAGAAAATAAACAGAAATTTAGCAACAAATTTAGAATAGTTCCAGGAACATATAATCCAAGATGCCAGATCTACATCAATTAGTTCATATGTTAGTAGGCACACCACATGCAAAATTATTGGATGGGAAGGTCAGAGTGAGTAGACTCGAAGAGACCAGAACTTGTATAGGAAACCAGAAGTGTCTGAAAAAATTGGAGATATTGCACAAGATTGTTTGGAAGCTATCCCCAAAGTTTTTCCTATGAGAACAGACTGGAGTCTAATTCAGTACTGCAAGCAAGGGAAAGGTGAGTCCAAAGAAGATGGTAGGAATAGCCTCCTTAATACCTTTAGAGAGCTCTCTGAAACAAAGTTGGAGGCAGGTACAGCTCTAGCTGTGTCAGATATACCTCACCTTTTGTTAATGGCCTTAGGCTAGAAATAGAGGATTTAGGATGCAAGCAAAACTTGGAATGGGTCAGAGCTCCAGCTTCTCTCTAAACATTTAAAAAAATATCAATATATAATTTACATACTGTAACAATCATCTTTATAAAGTATGTGGTTCAGTGATTTTTAGAATATTCACAAGGTTATATATACAGTCATCACCACCACTATCTAATCCAAGAATGTTTTCACTACCCCCCAAAAGAAACTCTGTACCTATTATAGCCACTCTTATTCTCATGCCCCCAGTCTCTGGAAACTACTAATCTACTGTCTGTCTCTATGCATGTGCCTATTCAGGATATTTTACATAAGTGGAGTCATACACTGTGTGTCTTTCCTGTCTGACAATCAATATAATTCTTTTGAGATTCACCCAACATTAATTAATAATTAATTGTTCATTCTTTTTTATTGTTAAGTATATTTCATTGTATGGATATACCACATTTTGTTTATCCATTATCAGTTGATGAACATTAGTTGGGTTTATGTTTTTTGGCTATTATGATGGTACTGTTGTGAACATCCATGAACAAGCTTTTGGGTAAACATATATTTTCAGTTTTCTCGGGCTTATACTTAAGGATGAAATTGCTAGGTCATATGGTAACACTATGTTTTAATTTTTTGAGGAAATTCCAAAGTGTTTTCTGGAGCAGCTGTACCATTTTATAATCTTACTAGCAGTGGATGAGGGTTCCAATTTCTGTACATCCTCTTCAAAACTATTTTTTTATTATAACCATCTTAGTGTGTCACTGACTATTTTTTCAAAAAACCTTAGAAAAAAATCAGATTAAGACCCAGCATAAACTGATGCTCTTACAAATAAAACTAATTACTCTCACCCTTATCATTAAGAACTAAAGGAGGGAAACTTTTGATAAAGACACTTGTAAATATTATAAGCCAAGGGGACACTAGAAGAATTACACTACCCTAGCTATGAAATTGATGGAAAGAAATAAGGCATATGAGCAATAAGATGCTCTGAAAGAGGAAGCAAGCACACAATTTCCTTAAACTAAAAGAGAATTAAAATATTAAAGAAAAACTTTGTAAATTTTTTATTGCTGCAGGAGGTACAATATCATCCTTAAGATGGAACACCTTTATATGACCTCTCCCCCGGAGTTAATGAACTCAGGTGAGGAATTTCTCTAATGACCTTCAGACATTTCCCATATCTCTCCATAATTGTTATTCTCAGACTTCACACCATGGAATATTCTTTCTCTTTTGTGGCATATCCAGTAACTGAATAGTGCATATGGTATTGCCAGAATAAATACTCTTCTGATCACCTCTACCTTGAAATTCATAAGGATTCTGCAATTCATAATGAAGTTAGAGTTCATTTGGACCCAGACTTATTTATATCCTTGTGTCTAAGGAAAACCCAAATTGAAGATCTCCATGAGGTATCAGGATCCTGGTTGGTCAAATGACAATTTCTTATAACATTCTCTAATAAAGCTTATTTTGATCAAAAAAAAAAAGTCTATTGAAAGTGTCAGAATCATCGAGGCTGAACCTTTCAAGATCAGGTGGATCCATTCAAGACTCTGTCTAAGCTTGCATACTACCCTCTAAAAGTAGGAACTAAAAAACCAATGCTTAAAATTCTAATAAAGATTTATCATTCCTTATGCTACTCTTTGTACTATTCCTATCCTGCCAGTTCAGAAATGTAATAGGAGAGGATACACACGTGTTCAGGATGTTCAAACCGTAAATAAAATACTCATTACAAGTTTCCTTGTAGTACTGCACTCAACGGCTCTTTTATCTGCAGTGCCACCTGAGGCTACAGGTTTTACATCTATAAGGTTTTCTGAGGTTCAAGTTAGTCAATGTTCATTTGCCTTTTTCAGAAAGTTACCCATATATGGGGCAAGTTATGCCTCAGGGGTTTACTGACACTCCCTCCTACTCTTCACAAATTCTTACTAGGACTTTAAGGACCTAAAATTACTTTGTGGTTTTATGTTTATCCAATACAAAATTAACATCTTGTGTTCTAAAGATGAAATTAGTTTTAGGGCAGATATCAGTTTATTTAATTTTTAGCTCAGAAGTTTCCAAAGAAAAGTTACACGTTTGTCAAAACCAGAGTGCATTGCCTAGGGCATGATTTATACTAAGGAAGTAAACTCCTTGCTTACAGACTATCTGCAAGCCATTCATTCCCCATGCTCACTGTCAATCAGTCAGATTTCTGGCTACGACTCCTAATTATTGGCAGCAATGGATTCCCAGCTTTTCTAAAATCGCTATTTAATGAAGTCCTCAGTAACTCAACCTCTTCTCTGAAAACCTAAACATGAGCAGGCATTGTATGATATAAATTTAGCTCTTCAACAGCTCCCTCAATCTGGAACCACCTAATTAATATAAACCACTTTTTTGGGGTTTGTACATTAGCAATCTGGATAGGCCCTTGTTGTCCAGACTTAATTTCATAGAAATCACTAGAGACCTACTGCTTACTGCAGCCTCTTATCATAATAACTTTATTTGATATTGATTTAAAAATTGAAAGCCATTTAAACTCTGGAAAATTGCAAAATGGCTCCCTTTTTCCACCCCATTGTCCTGGCCTAGGCTCCTACTCACTGGAACCTGTTTTAGTTCTTTTGAGTTGCTATAACAAATTACCAAAACTTATTTCTCACAGCTTTGGAGGCTAGAGGTCTGAGACCAGGATGCCTGCATGGTCAGGTGAGGACTCTCCTCTAGATTATAGATGCCTTAGGGTGTCCTTGCATGGTGAAGATACTAGGGATTTCGCTGGAGCCTCTTTATAAGGCATTGATTCCATTCATAAGAGTCCCTGTCATGTAACTTAAGCACCCCCAAAAGACCCCACCTTCTAATACCATCACCTTTGGGGTTAGGATTTCAACATTGTGAGTTTGGGGGATTCATGAACATTCAGATTATAAAAAAGCCTGTTCTCACTGACTATCAACCAATTTAATGAGTCAGCCAGGTAGACATACCTGGGATGACTTACCTGGGCTTCTCACCCCTTCCAGTGGTTTTATTATTGTATAAAATAATACTTTGAAGAATCACCAAAGGCTTTGAAAACCACATTGGAAATTCCAGATTCTATGAAAAGCCTTCTCTGTAGAGTAAGGTAGTAACTACCATAACTGTGTCAGAGGAGATCTGAACAGAAAATTTAAATAAAACCCAAAGTCTTATAATACCCCAAATATTGATGTTTTGATCAAAATCACTCAGACAAAGAACTAGGAAAATCTCTCAACATGAATGAGAAGAGACAATAATCAGATACAGCTAAATGACACAGATGTTAGAATTATCTGACAAAGTGTTTTTAAGCAGGCATCATAATGTTTCAGTGAGCAATATGAACACAGAAACCAATTCAAACACAGAAAGCCTCAGTAAATAAATTGAAGACAATTAAGAGCCAAATGGAAATTTTAGAACTTAAAAATACAATAACCAAAATAGAAACTTAATGGATGAGCTCAGCAGCAGAATTGAGGGGACAGAGGAAGGAATCCATTAGCTTGAAGATAACACAACAGAAATTGCCCAGTCTGAGCAAAAGAGAGAAAATGGGGTGGGGGGAATGAACATAGAATCAGGGACTTGTGGAACTAGAACAAAAGATCTAATAATTGTGTCACCAGAGTCTTGGAAAAAGCAAGAAGGAAGGTAAAGATGAAAAAATATTCAAAGAAATAATGGCTGAAGCTTTTCCTAAATTCCCTGAAAATATGTCCGAGAGACATAAGCTTACAAGTTCAAGAAAACTGAGTGAATCTCCAATAGTATAAACCCAAAGACATTCATGCCAAGACACATCATACTCAAACTTCTGAAAACTAAAAACAAAACAAAAAATATCTTAAAAGCAGCAAAACAGAAAAGACACTTCATCCATAGGGGATACGTAATCTGAATGACAGCAGGTTTTCTCATCAAAAACCATGGAGGCCAGAAGGAGGTGATACAGTATTTTTAAGTGTTGGAAAAAAAAGAATTGTCAAGCCAGTGTTCAATATCCAGCATATATATCCTTCAGAAATGAATGAGAAATTAAGACGTTCCCAGAGGAAAGAAAATTAAGTGAATTTGTCCAGCAGACATACCCTAAAAGAATGGCTAAAGGGCATTCTCTAAACAGAAAGAAAATGCTAAAATAAGGAATCTTGAACATCAGGAAGGAAGAGAGAACAAAAGAAAGACGAAAAGTGTCATAGGAACATATTGAAGTAAAGAATACTTCTCCATCACTGGATGGAGAAGAGCCCCCACTAACCCACACCAGAGAATTTAAATTTTGTTTTTTGTAAGTCATGAAAAGTTTGTTGCATACTTTCTTCTGCAACATAGCCCATTTATGCTGGTTAAATTATACTAGAATGTTTTTAATCTAAGTTTGTAAATTTCTTTTTTTCTATTATATTTATATTCACTATAAATCTTTTCAAAACACTAATATGAAAAATCAAATTACCTTCAAAATCAACGTGACTTACCACATAAACAGAATATAGGGGAGAAATCATACAACCGGCTTAAATGCAGAAAAAAATATTGACAAAAAAAGTAATTAAAGGAGTATTAGAATATCCTCAATGAATTGAAGTTTTCAGAGACTGTTTCTTATTTTGTAAAATGAATTGCTTAGAAGATTTAAGAAGATGTTGTGTATCAACAACCTGTTGTCTAGCACAGAGTAAGGGTTCAGTTGATAGCTGTTATTACCAACATGTTATTCACATAGGATATATATATTATAAATACTATTTACATATATATGGGCTTGGAGTCCTGTACTAGTGGAAGACATAAAACATATGGACCCTATTTGAGAAAACATATGAAATAATACTTGTCTCATTAAGAGGTCCAAAGGCTTAAAATCTGTACTAAATAAATACCTTATTTAAAGTTACGATTGGGGCACCTGGGTGGCTTAGTCAGTTAAGCTTTAGACTCTTGATCTTAGCTCAGATCTTGATCTCAGGAATGTGAGCTCAAGCCCCACTTTGGGCTCCACACTGGACATAGAGCCTATTTAAAAAATAAATAAATAAATAAAGTTATGATTAAAATAGGCTTTCGGGTACCTTGGCTGGCTCAGTCAATAGAGCATGTGACTCTTGATCTCAGGGTCATGAGTTGATCTGCATGGGGCATGGAGCCTACTTGAAAATAATTAAATAGAGGTGCCTGGGTGGCTCAGTCAGTTGGGTGACCAGCTTCAGCTCAGGTCATGATCTCACAGTTCGTGGGTTCGAGCCCTGCATCGGGCTCTGTGCTGACAGCTAGCTCAGAGCCTGGAGCCTGTTTCAGATACTGTCTCCCTCTCTCTCCTACCCTCCCCTTCTCATGCTGTCTCTCTCTCTCTCTCTCAGAAATAAATAAAAAAACGTTAAAAAATTTTTTAAAAAGAAAATAAATAGGCCCTCAATAAATAGGCAGTGAATAGGAAGACACACTCACAAATAGAAAATGGGAAAGTAGACTAATCACACACAAAAGCAAAAATGGAAATCTTCAAGAATTTTTTTCAGGGGGTGTCTGGGTGGATCAGTCAGTTAATTATCCAACTCTTGATTTCAGCTCAGGTCATGATCCCAGGGTTGTGAGATTGAGCCCTGTATGGGGCTCCATGCTGAGCTTGGAGCCTGCTTGGGATTCTCTCTCTCTCTGGCCTTCTCTCTCTCTGCCCTTCTCTCCCCCACTCACCTTCCCTGAAATTAAAAAATAATAATAAAAATTAAAATTAAATTAAAAAAAGAATTTTTTTCAAGCGTGATAGCATTTTTAAAAAAGTTTATTTTGAGAGATACAGAGCAAGTGGGGGAGGGGCAGAGAGAGGTGGGGACAGAGGATCTGAAGGAGACTCTGCACTGAGAGCAGAGAGGCCGCTGTAGGGCTTGAACTCATGAACTGTGAGATCATGACCTGGGCTGAGGTCAGATGCTTAACCAACTGAGCCACCCAGGTGCCCCATAAAATAAAATGTCTCTTAATTATAAAAACCTTAGGAAAAATGTTTAATGAAAGTACCCAATGCTTATTAAATTGGGGTGAATTATGTAGACTCATCTAAGGCTACAGTAGTTCAAGTTGATACAAAATAGGCCTGGAAAGCCAGAAATTAATGAAAACAATAATACAAAATGGAATAGGTTTTGTATTATATTACTCTCAGAATATATGTTCAATAGTTTCTTAATTTCCATAGCAGTAGCTTGCTATTGTACATGACAACAAAGTCTAAAAGGGTCAAGGTTGGTCTGATGGTTTTGAAGGTAGTCAGTTCTGTGGAGTCTAGGGAGTTATCCCACTGCTCCAGCCCTTCCAGCAATCTTGAATGCCCTGGATCAAATTCCTTTCTACTTAGAACACCTAGGACAGCTAGAGGGGTCTGGGCCTTTTGCACAGAACCCTAACTACTGGCTGGGTCTGACAGCATCAGCCCCAGCAGCAGCATCAGAGACCGGGTGGGATGGAAACAGCATTCCAGCAAGAGAGATCAGCCTGCCGATTATTGTGAGCATCTCTCCTGGCAACCTAAATCCCTCCTAAGACAAGTAAAACAATTTACTTTTTTTCAATCCCCACTTGAACAGCTACACATGTTGAGCTCCAGTTTAGACATCAGACATTAACATCTCTGCTAGGGAAAGCTGTGTCTTAGCCCAGCCTGGTTGCGCCTGGAGCATGACCAGGGCCCTCCCTTCCTCACCAGATTGTGATTGAAAGGCTCTTGTGATGAGTCCCTGGGATAAGTTTCATCAAAAGTCAAAGTGTGGTTGGGTGATATCCCTTGGCCATGTTAGACTTGTCTGTGAAGCTAATATCCTTCTGGCAGGCAGATATATTAATGACCATGATGGGTAACCAACCATGCCAGTTCTACTCTGATCACCTGTCATGAAATATTCAGAGCTGAAAATGCATTTCGGTTTAAATGATTGCCAGGGCTTTCATCCAGTTCAGTGGTGGGCTCAGGTTTCATCATATTTTTGTACAGGCTAGATGTGGAGCACAGACTGAGAGTGCCAAGAGAGGCACCAAATGGAGGTGTCACCCCATCCTGGAGGTGGGGGGTCTATATGGTATGGGAAGATGTCACAGGAAGAAATGGCCAGAGCCCTCCTTACAGATCTAGGACTTCTGGGTCCTGTCCCTAGCCTGACATGGCTCTGTTGAGAGACACATGCTCATGGGAAGCCAGATCAAGGCATTTTAAGATGTCTTCCCCAGTCCTTGGGTGCCAGCATTTAAGAAGTTCCCAGTCTTTTGAGGCCATAAAAGGAGACATGGGAGTACAGGAACCTATAGGGACATAGCTGGGAGAGGGGCTCAAATTATCAAGCATTCAGTCCCACCCAACCAACTCTAGACAACTGGAGATTTGGGAAGGCTCACCTCAGATACCCTGTCAATATAGAGCTGGCTGACATGTCTATAAATCATGTCTGAGGAGCTGCAGTCTTGACTGTCAGGGGGTGAGCGTGGGAAGTTTGAAGGGTAAATTGGCAGGACTGAGTGAATCTGAGCCTTCAGTGCCTGGAGTGCGGAGAGAGGTTTGTTTCTTGGGCGGACCCCAACAGATGAATGTGTTTGAAAGTGCAGGCCAAAGGGAGCAGGGTCAGGGACTCAGCACAATGAAAGCAGCAGTCCAACACTATAGTCCAGCCTGTCTTCCTTTGTTCATTTGTAGGACATGATTAGAGTCAAAAGGGAGCTGGTGTAGGGATCAGGATCAGGAATGCAAGTGAGCTACCCTGGGCACAAAATGTTAGGAGCCACTCGCCCGTAGGGACCAACTCTGCATGTGTATGATCTTGAGGGAGCATCTCCTTAAATTTTGTGCTTCCTTGCCTCAAGGTAGTACTGGTCTTGGTAGGGAGCTCTCCAGACAGCTGAATTGCTCAGGCTCCCCCATCGCTCCTGTCCCCAAATCCTCTTCTCCTGTTTCCCAGATCTCTGGAGTTTCCCTCACTGCCTACTCCAGACACGGTACCATGAGAATCTAATCCTAGGTTAGATTTGAAAGGGCAGGGTGCCTGGGTGGCTCGGTTGGTTAGGCATCTGACTTTGGCTCAGGTCATGATCTCAAGGTTCGTGAGTTCGAGCCCTGCATTGGGCTCTGTGCTGACAGCTCAGAGCCTGGAGCCTGCTTCAGATTCTGTGTCTCCCTCTCTCTGCCCCTCCCCCACTCCCCCCCCCTCACACTCACACTCACTCACTCTCTCTCTCTCTGAAAGTAAACGTAAAAAAAAAAAGATTTGAAAGGAAGGTCAGTGTTAGTTCCATCAAGGCCTCCCTATATTCTCCCCTGCCTGGACCAAAGACGGATAATGGGGAGAGTGATTTTAGGACGGCACATCTACCTTACCTCCCTGAGTCCAAGTCTAGCTGAATGCCGAAATTGTTTCTCACTCTAATTCCTAGGGAATGTGGACTTCCCCTGCCTCTTCCTCTTCCATCAGCTCAGGCCAGTCAAGTGCTTTCACTGTGGGTTCCCATCACCACCAGCTCACAGCTAGACCCACTCTAATCTCCCAGCTAGGAAGTGGATCCACTTTCTCTAATATGGTAGCTCTCTCAGCTGCTGCCTTCTTTCCTTAATCTTTGCTTTTCCCAGCCACCTCTCAGCTCTAAATCAGCTGCCAGGAGAATAAAAGGAATGGAGATAGATTTTGGTAGACAGTTTGAGATCTTGGATACCCTGTGTCAAGAAGCTTCTAAAGGTCAACTTGGGTGTTCCTAATGTACAGGTTACAGTTTTGCACAGAGCTTTCTTTAGTTTCCTGCTCACCTTCTTGTACTTTCCACCCTTTTCCCTTAGCTTCTCACCTCTTTGTCAGCCAAGTCAGTGCTGGGTGCTGACAGGAAAGCCCAGCCCCTTGTTGTGGAAACCTCTGAAGAGGGCTAGGCCTGAATTGAATGGCCTCTTGACATGGCAGCTGCCTTCTCCCAGAGTGAGGGATCCTAGAGAGAGCACAAAGGAAGCTCCGATGCTTTTTCTGTCCTAAAGTTACACCCCATCGTTTCTGCTACGTTCTATTCTACAGAAGCTGTTGTGGCATTCAGCCCACACCATAAAGGGAAGAGACCTAGGCTTCACTTTTTGAAGTATCAAAAAATTTGTGGACATATTTTGTTCAAACAGTGGGGTGAGTCACTGTCACCCCCCCAGCCCCCATCCTAGTTCATTCCATCAGCAGGTCCTATTGCCCTAGGTTCAAAATATATCTCAAACTTGACCATACTTTCCCATTTTATTTATTAAGGCATAATTTATACACAAAAAATTTACCCCTTTTTGACAAATATGTACATGAAGCTACGTGACCAACACCACAGTCAAGATAGAGAACAGTCGTCCAAATCCAAAAACGTCCTTCATGCCCCTTTCAGTCACCCCTTTGCTCATCTCTGCCTCAGAAAATGACTGATCCATTTTCTGTCGCTATAGTTTTGCTTTGCAAGGATATCATATAAATGGAGTCATAAAATACAAATAAAGCCGTTTAGTTTGGCTACTTCACATAATGTATTTGAGAGTCAACCATGTTATTGTAAATTAATTTGTTCCTTTTTATTGCTGAGTAGTAGTGCATTGAATGGATATACCACAATTTGTTTATCCATTTCCCAGCTAAGGGACATTTGGATTGTTTCCAGTTTGGACAAATACAAATAAGGTCCTTTATACACCTTAATGTCAAAAGTTTTGTGTGGACATAGGTTTTCATTTTGCTTCTGACCACTTTTCATTATTTTCAATGCTTCCACACTAGTCTAAGCCACCATCACCTCTCAGTAACCTCCACAGTTCTCCTTGCTTGCCTCTTGCTTCCCCACAACCCATTCTCTGCAGAACAGCCAAATTTGGAAAATTTTACTCAATTGTATCTCACTTCAGTTATAAGCTCTTTAATGCATTCCAATTACACTTAGAATAAAATCCAAACTCTTTCAGTTTCGTTGCTCACCAAGTACTAGGACTGGTCCCATTATTCTTCTCTGTACCATCGTCTACTAGCTCTATCCTTCTCTATGTTCCAGCCCAGGGCAGACCCAGGTTTGAGGGGACCAGAAGTTTATACAAGCTGTGGGCAATGGGGAAATAGATTAGAAAAATAAGATAAAATAACAAATCAATACAGAACTTTGGAGGCCTCTATGAGGGTTCCTGGAAGCTTACATTTTTTTTTAAATGTTTGTTTGTTTGTTTGTTTAGAGAGAGAGAGAGACAGAGCCAGGCAGGGGCAGAGAAAGAGAGAGAGAGAAATCCCAAGAAGGCTCCATACTGTCAGTGTACAGCCTGATGTGGGGGCTTGAACTTACGAACTGTGAGATCATGACCTGAGCTAAGATCAAGAGTCAGATGCTTAACTAACTGAGCCATCCAGCTGCCCCTGGAAGTTTACTCTTTATTAGCTTTAGGATCAACTCCTTCTTCTTCCAGATTCCCCCCTTATTTTAAATTGAAACATATTTGAAATATAACATTGTGTAAATTTAAGGTATTGGATTCCCCTTACTTCTTTTTGGTCCAGTGCTCTAGCTGTTCACTTTGCTTGAAATGCTCTTACTCCAAACATGCATCTATCTGGACACTTCTTTGACTTTTGGATTTCAGTTTAAATGTCACCTCCTCAAAAATTCCTCTTCTAAGCACCCAGTGTAAGAATCTATCAGGACATCTGGGTGGCTCAGTCAGTTACACGTCTGACTTTTGATTTCGGCTCAGGTCATAATCTCAATGTTCATTAGTTTGATCCCCGTGACTGGCTCTGCACTGACAGCTTGGCGCTTGCTTGTGATTCTCTCTCTCCCTCTCTCTCTGCCCCTCTCCTGCTCATGCTTGTTCACGTGCTCTCTTTCTCTCTCTCTCAAAGTAAATAAACATTAAAAAAAGGGGGAGGGTTATTAGGGCTTCAGTGGGAAATTTGGAAGTTTCTGTTGGGCTAATGGAAATGGTCAGTCTCTCTCCATGGCAGCTGAATTCACAGGAAACTCCCTTGGAGGAGGAGCTAATGGTTTCAGGAAGCTAAGTAGATAAGGGAAATTAAGATATTTCCCTTTCTCTATCTTCTATCAGTCAAAACTTTCCCCTTACCAACTCTGGGGAGTCCCAGTGGGTCCCGCCACCTCTCACCCTCCAAGAGGCTAGATTGGCTTCCTATAAGGACAATTGTTTTCAATTTCTTAAGGAATTGGGTTGTAATTTAAGTGACATCATAGTTTGATCTACCCATAAATCCTTTTACAAGAGCTTTTCCCTCTGGATACATTTAGCTTAGGGGAGGAGATCTAAAAAAAATTCCTATTAGGCTCTGAATATGGCCAAATTTCTGAACACAGAGTTATTAAATCCTTTCAAATATCTTGTTAGGTCTGAAACAGGACAAATGTAAATATTTCTGAACAAACCAGAAGACTGTATCAAACATATTTCTAAAAGCTCAAAAATAACCAAATCTATATAAATATATAATTTAGGCATATTTAGTTATTTGATGAAAGCAATAATTTTATAAAGAAAACAAGGGAAGATAGGATTCTAGGAAGAAGGTGAGTAGGAAGCACTGGGAATCTCATTCAGACTGCAATTACATTGGTAGACTCCATCTAACGTTAACTTTGCTTAACTTTGAAGGCTTGCTATAAGTTGTGGTCCATTTTGGTCAACTTCAGCTGTTAGCACAGTAACGGCTACCCATCTCCCCACCCTCAGCCACGTGGCAGGCAGCTGTGCATGTGTTTCTGGAATAGCGTGCATACAAATTATGGAGCCAGGGTGGACAATAACAACCCTGTCCTCCAAGTGTCTGGGGTCTGTGCTCTGTTTGCTGATTACTACTTCTGATCACAGAGGTGCAGACAGAGATGGGCACTCGTTGTTCTAGCTCCCACCCCATGTTGCAAGCCCCTACCTCTCTGGCTAAAGTAACTTCCAGGGGAATTAAAATGCAAGAACTCTTTTTCTCTTTAATTTTTCTCTTTTCCCCTTTTTGGGAGCCAGACATTAAAGACTAGGACATTCAGAAGCAATAGCATGGGGGAAATAAATATAGGGGAAAATTAGAAAGTGACTGTGTGGGTCCAGAAAAGACCTCTAAGAAGGCCTTAAATTTACACCTCAAGTTAATCCTTGGCACAAGACAGCCTACAACAGTCCAAATACTGGGGCATATGGGTGGCTCAGTCAGTTAAGCATCTGACTTTTGATTTTAGCTTAGGTCATGACCTCACAGTTAGTGAATTTGAGCCCCACAATTGAACCTGCTGGAGATCCCTCTTTCCCTCTCTCTCTGTCCCTCCCCTGCTCATTCTCTCTCTCAATACAAATAAAAATTTAAAAAGTCCAAATATGAATACTACTAGTAATAAGTAACAAACCTGAGGAAAAGGAAGAATCTGATTTCCAGAGTTACTACATTATTAAATTAAAATGTCCATTTTTCTACAAAACATCACAAGGCATACAAAGAAACAAGGAAGTATGACCCACTCAAAGGAAAACAAAATGACAGTAACTGTCCCTGAAAAAGACCTGATGGTAGATATGCTAGACAATGACTTTAAAACAACTGTCTCAAAGAACTCAATAAAGATGTGAAGAAAGTCAAGACAGTAGTGTCTTAGCAAAATGGAAATATCAATAAAGAGTTAGAGGCCCTAAAAAGAAAGCAAAAAGAATCTCTGGAGCTTAAAAGTACAACTGAGTACAAGTACAAGAATGGGGTGCCTGATAGGCTCAGTCAGTGGAGCGTGCAACTCTCAATCTGAGAGTCGTGAGTTTGAGCCCTACGTTGGGTATGGAGATTACTTAAAAATAAAATCTTAAAAAAAAAAAAAAACAGTATAACTGAAATGAAAAATTCACTAGAGAGGTTCAAAGACAGATTTTAGCAGGAAGAAGAAAGAATTATTAACTTGAAGACAGGATCATGGAAATTATGGAGTCTGAGGAACAGAAAGAAAAAATATTGAAGAAAAGTGAAGAACTTAAGATACCTGTGGAGAACATCAAGTGGATCCACATACACATGGTGGGAGTTCCAGAAGGAGAACAGAAAATGGCTGAGGGACTATTTGAAGAAATAATGGCAGAAGACTTCCCAAATTTAATAAAGAACATGAATACATCCGAGAGGTTCAGTGAACTCCAAGCAAGATGAACTCAGAGACCCACACTGAGACATATTGTAATCAAAATTTCAAAGACAAAGACAAGGAATCTTGAAAGCAGCAAGAGAGAAGCATATTAGCACATACAAGTTTTCCTTAATAAAGCAGATTTCTAATCAGAAACTTTGGGGGTCAGAGGCAGTGGGCTAAAATATAAAAAGAGTTAAAAGTAAAAAAAAAAACAAACAACAAAAAAACAACAAAACCTTGTCAACCAGGAATCCTATATCTGGCCAAACTGTCCTTCAAAAGTGAGGGAGAAATTAAGACACTCCCTAAACTAAAGCTGAAGAAGTTCATTACCACTAAACTTGCCCTTCAAGAAATGCTTGAGAAATGCTGTAAGGTAAAACGAAAGGATACTAGGCAGTAACGTGAAGCCACGAGGAGAAGTAAAGATTTCAATAAAGGTAGATATACGGGCAATTACAAAAATAAGTTTTATTGTAACAATAGTTTATGACTGCACTTTTTGTTTCTATATGATTTAAGAGACTATATAAAGAAAACAAGTAATTATTAGTGTAAAAGTTGGTATTGTTGTAACTGGTTTGTAACTCCAAATATTGTTTTCTACATAATCTAACAGACTAATGCAATGAAAAGTATTAGCTTAGGTTTTGGGGCACACAATGTACAAAGATGTAATTTTGGGACATCAACAACTAAAAGGAGTAGAAATGTAGCTATTATAAAGAAGCAGAGGGGTGCACAGGTGGCTCAGTCGGTTAAGCATCCAATTCTTAATTTCGGCTCAGGTCATGATCTCACGATTTATGGGTTTGAGCCCCACATCAGACTCTGCACTGACAGTGAGGAGTCTGCTTGGGATTCTCTCTCTGCCCCTACCCTGCGTGCACACACACCCACTCTCTCTCAAAATAAATAAACTTAAAAAAAAAAAGCAGCAGAGTTTTAGGTTACTGAAGTTAAGCTGGTAATAATTCAAATTAGATTCAAAACCACAAAGAAAATAACTATAGAATATACACAAAATGATATGAGAAAGAAATTTAAACATTCACTAGGAAAAAAAGTCAATTAAATACAAAAGAAGACAGTAATGCAGGAAATGAGGGACAAAAAAAGATATAAAGCATATGGAAAACAAATAGCACAATGACAGAAGTTTTTCCTTATCAGTAATTACTTTAAATGTAAATAGATTAAATTCTCCAAAGACCTAGATTGGCAGAATGGAGAAAAACACCTGTCTATATGCTACCTACCAAGAGAGTAACCTTAGAGCCAAAGACACAAACATATTGAAAGAATGAAGAAAGATAATCCATGAAAATAGTAACCAAAGAGATCTGGAGTAGCCATGGAATATCATAGAAAATAGACTTTAAAAGAGTTCATAAGAGACAAAGAATGTCATTATATATTTCTAAAAGTTTCAATATGGCAAGAAGATATAACAATTATAAACCTTCACATAATTAATAACAGACCAGGAAAATATATGAAACAAAAACAGATGGGATTGAAAAGAGAACTAGAAGGTTCTGCAATAATAGTCGGAGACTTCGATACCTCACTTTCAATTACGGATACAGTACCCAAAGAGAAGATAAGGAAACAGAGGGCTTGAACAACATAACAGAACGACTAGGACTAACAGAGGTGTAGAGAACACTCTATCAAACAACAAGACACACATCCTTCTCGTGGACATTGGACATTTTCTAGAACAGACCATATGTTAGACTACATAGTCTCCATAGATTTTAAAAGATAGATCTATGAAATGATCTTCTCCAACCACAGTGGGATGAAGTTAGAAATCAATAACAGAAGGAAAACTGGAAAATTGACAGAATTATGAAAATTAAAGAATACACTTAAACAATTTTTTTAAATGTTTATTTTTTTTATTTTTTTTTAAATATTTTTATTTATTTCTAGGAGAGAGAGAGACAGCATGAGCAGGGGAGGGTCAGAGAGAGAGGGAGATACAGACTCTGAAATAGGCTCCAGGCTCTGAGCTGGTAGTCAGCACAGAGCCCGACGCGGGGCTCGAACCCACGAACCGCGAGATCATGACCTAAGCGAAAGTCGGACGCTTAACCGACTAAGCCACCCAGGCGCCCCTTTAAATGTTTATTTTTGAAGGAGAGAGACAGAGCATGAGTGGGAGGGGAGAGCAGAGAGAAAGGGAGACACAGAATCTGAAGCAGGCTCCAGGCTCTGAGCACAGAGCCCAACAAGGGGCTCTAACCCATGGACAGTGAGATCATGACCTGAGCCAAAGTCGGACACTTAACCGACTGAGCCACCCAGGCATCCCAACATGGATGAATTTTAAGCACATTATGCTAAGTGATATATGACGGTCGCAAAGACAAAACCTGCATGCTTCCATCTATATAAGATATGTAGATTAGTGAAACTCAGAGACAGAAAATAGAATGGTGGTTGCCAGGCTAGGAGGCAGAGAATGGGGAGTTATTATTTAATGGGTAGAGTTTCAGTTTGACAAGATGAAAAGGGTTATGGAGATGGATGGTGCTGGTGGTTGCACAGCATTCTGAATGTATTTAATACTACACAACTGTACATTTTAGTTTATATGTACTTTACCACAATGAACATAACTGAAACAAAAAGCAAGAGAAAACATGAAATTAGGGAAGGTGAAGAGGAACACAAAGGAAATGTAACTTACAAAGTGATTATTCAGCTCTCTTGTCAGGTGGAGGCTCACGGATATTAACTATATTATGTTTTAAAACTAACATTTTGTTTCGTATGCATGCATATTGAATTAGAAAATAGAGGGAGCAAATTTCCAGCGGTAAGAGGACAGATGGTGGTCTGGGCCCAGGCCCGTGGGGGCAGTGAGCATGGCCCCAGGGGCGCAGGGCTCGGCCTAGAGCGGCGAGAGCAGCAGGCCCAGGAGGAGTGCAGCGCCGCACCTTCCCACACGAGGGCGCCCCGCGCTGCCACATCCAGCCTAGGGTTCAGGACCGGAGGGAAGCCGGGGAGGGAGCCTTCAGGAAGTGGGGGTAGGGTATGAGTAGGGAGTGGAGGTCCTGTTTGCTCCGCGACCGGCCCCCTCTCCGGGTTCTTCGTGTGGTCACCCTCGAGGAAGGTCAGTGTGAGGTCCCCCTGTCAACTGGACGCACAGCCTGCCTTCAGGCCTGAGGGGTTCGTGCGCATGTGTCGTGGCTGCCTAGTGGGGGAGGGGAATGTTTGTTTATTGGGGTGTGTGCCGTAAGTAGGGGTGTGGGTGTGGAGGTTTCCCCGGGGATGTAGTGGCGAGTGGGAGGGGGCGTGGGGAGGAGCAGTTCCTGGCTGCCGAGGGCTGTAACAAGGACGGGAACCTGAAGCAAGAACTAACCCAAGTGGTGGACCCGGTGCTCCCTCCCCGCCGGAGTCCCGGGACTGAGCGGGAGAGATCAGCTCGTGCTTTCCACACCAGGCGGGTTGGAGGTGGAGGGCGCCTCTCTCAGCCCGGCCCAGCAGGGTGTCTTGAGAGCTTCTCCGTGGGCTTGCAACTACCCAAGCCTTCCAGTCACCCATCAAAGGCTGGGCTGTCCCACCGCTGCCAGGCGCCGAAGCCCACCCAGCTGTGCTGCTCCGGGACCTGGTGTGACCAAGACGTGTCCAGGGGCACAGTCCAGCAGAGGTCTTGTGACCTAAGAAACACCACAGGTCTCACTCTGAACAGAACCTTTTTTTCTTCCGAAAGCTGCCTGGGGCCATGGCAGGGAGCCCGGGTTTGGAAAGGGCGGGCGGCGGGGGTGGGGGTGGGGGAGATGTGAAGGGTAGCAGAATATGCCACCCCAAAATATGTCTCTTGTCATAAGGATTATTTTGAGCTGATTGTTGTGACGAAGAACAGACACCGGAGAGACTCCGAAAGCCGTGGAACTTACTCTTTGGAACAGGAAATTTACATTCGTAAAGGAAATCTCTGAGTGTGTCTCCCTCTCCTCACTGGGAAGAGAAGACAACTCATAATGACTCTTAAGTCTCCAGAGAAGCTTAACCAATGGAGGGAGCAGTATTTAAATCTGCCTAACAAGCTTTATCCTTGTTTACCCTGCTTTCCCCTCTAATCTCCCATACAGACCTCCCCCCTCTCACCTTTTTGTTCTTTTGTCTTTGGCTGAAGATGGTATTTAATTAAGCTGCTGGTTTAGGCCACCTGGGGTGGTTAACCTATTTTTCTCTTATCTCAAATATATACATGAGGTATACACGTGAATAAACTTGTGTTTTTTTCTTGTTAAACTGCCTTTTATTACAGAGCTCTCGGTCACGAACTCAGAAGCGTAGAGGAAAAGTGATTTTTCCTCCCCTGCGTGGAAGACAGCTACCAGGGGCCTAGAGGCTTCCCCGCCCCCTCCCCCACGGTCACTGGGCAGCTATCACACGTGAATAAGCCTTGCGTTCTGTACCCTGGCCTGGCGTCTCAGCCGGGGATTGGAGAGCATTAGGGTTGCTGGAAATTAACCCCAGGGTGGGAGCCCCAGGCTAGTAGGCTGAGGCCCTGGACAGTGTCCCAGAGCAGGATGAGGAAGTCCTGAACTTCTCAGAGCCAAAGTAGGAGGACTGTTCCTAGTGTCCTGAAGCAGGTTGGGGATAAAAGCAGGCCTTTGCAGGGCCCAGGAGACCCCCTGCGGGGGAGGGGTGAATAAGGACAGAGCCTCCTGGGGCTCCCATCTGTCAATCGCTGCTGTCCTGGTTCAGGCTTCAGACCTTACCCTCTGAAGACTGGCCTTGGTTCTGTACACTTCCTCTTTTCAAGGAGCTTGGGTTCCCCGGCCAAGCCAAACAGCCATGAGAAAGACATCAGAGAAGAACCTCCTCCTGGGATGTGACTACTCTAGGGAGTAGCAGCTACCCACAGAGGGTCCCAGGAGCAAGGCTTAGTTACTGTGTAGTCATTTAGAAAAAGGCATTGGTATCAGGTCTGGGTTGGTTAAAATTCTAGTTCAGCCACCCTAGTAGCCATGTGACCCTAACTGAGCAAATTTCAGAACCTAAATGAACCTTAGTTTCCCGTCTGCAAAATGGGAACAATAATCACCTTATAGAATTATGGAGATGTAGAAATTAGAAACGTAGTGTGTTCGTTCGCTCCATCAATAGTAAATGTTGTTACCGTCATTGTTTTACAGTGCCCGGACCCTCAGAGGGTGACTCCAGGCCACTTACCGTTCTAAAAAGCAGGCCTCCATTCTAGGCTCAGACAAAAGCAATTCTATAACTTGCCTGCACTAGTGCGTTGGCAAGAAGTTAATATATTACCCAGACAATAATGGGCTAATATCTTCCTGTTAACAGCCTCTGGGAAAACGCCTTGGTTCCAAGGAGCGAATCCAGTGAATGGCAGACAGCAAGTCCTCTGGGTGACCATGCAGGTGGACCTCTCCTTTCTTTTCATCTGGGACTCATGGTAGATCGAACGCAGAACCCTCCGAGCAGAAAGAGACCAGGGGTGGCTGCCTGTTCCAGGAGAGATTGGGGCCCAGGGCCTTTGTCAAAGGCTCTGCTCATGCCCCTTGTACTCTTCTACCTTGAGGGTGAGCACAGGTCATGGGTCAAGACCCCTCCTACACAAGGGGAGGAGGGAAGGCCTGAATGTGGGCTCTGTGTCCACAGCTTCTCCCTGCCTACATTTAATTCCATTCCTGCTCCGGAGTCTCGCAGGTTAAACCCCCTTAGGAGACAGGGAGAAGCCTCCCTGCTTCCTGGCACATAATAGCTGCTTAATAAATGTTGGTGGCATTGAATTGCATGCAGGCCATAAGGTTCATGGGAGGGAAGAGACTTTTTGTGAACTCATTTCAGAGGCAGGGAACCTGTAGGTGGGCACTACCCCAAGATCAAGTGCCAGGAGTTGGTGGGGGCCCACCCTTCCCGGTATACTGGGTGTTGAAACCTGGCAGCCAGCCCTGGTTTCTCTCTGCTTGCCCTCCCACCCCCTCCTGGTCGCTGTGCCTCCCTAAACTCCCAGCAGCCTGCCCTGTCTTCCCTAGTCGTCCTCTCAGCAGCGATCATCTCCAGCCCAGACGGCTGCAGTATCGTCATTGAAATCTTTGCCCACAGTCCTGCCCTCTCCAGCCTGCAGCACAAACTGCACGTAGTGATATTTTGGAAACCAGAATGGTGATTCTTCTCCCTGCTTAAATGCCTGCTGCGGCTCCCCATTGCCCACAGGATAAAGCTCAAATTCTTCAAAATGATGTGGAAGGCCCTTGAGATCTCCAGTCCCCAGCTTTCCTTTCCAGTTTGGTTTCTTACTCACTTCCCTCACTCATCACTCTGTGTACTGGTCAGACTGAACTGTCCACTCGTGGAAAACGCCGAGTACCCTCCATCTTCCAGGGGTTTGTAGATATGTCTAGGCTCCCTTAAGGTGGAAATTAGCGTTGTCTCTCTCTCTCTCTCTCTCTCTCTCTCTCTCTCTCTCTCACACACACACACACACACACACACACACACACACACACACACACACAGACCTTTTGTTCCCTCCTGCTTGCTTTGGATTTGGTTAATTTGTAGTTTTCCCTTTAAGCTTTGTATTAGACTCTGCTACTACTGGAACGCTGGCTTTTACCATTTCGCGCCCCCCTACCCAGACTGGCCCAAGGGCACCCCTGTGCTCTCATTTCCCTGTGACCCCAGGCTTTTAGGACACACGGTTACACTGACCACTTCCCTTGATGAATCTAGTCTCTGCTGCACCTGGAGGGCATCACATCTTCAGGGTAGGGCCCTGTCTTGTTCGCGGGGTATATCCTGGGGCCTAGAGCCCTGAGCTGCCCCCCAGTAGTCACGTAGCTGTCACCACCACAAGCCTCACCAGAGCCACCTCCAGACAGCAAATGCCATGTGACTGCAGTGATGGGCACTCTCCAGGCTTAAATGTGCTTGACCCGCAGGGGGCTGAGGAGCACCCAGGACCTGTTCCCACCTGTATCCTGTCCTTTGCAGGTAGAAAGCTAAAGAAAGCTCCATTTCCCAGACTGCCCCCTTCCAGAGTGGGGGGTGCCTATCGTGAGCCAGCGCTGAGACCCTCACCTGGGACTTAAAGGTGGAAGGGAGCTACAGGCCGCTTTCCTGTGCATTGGCTGCTCCCTTCTGACAGGCAGGGTCATGCAGACACGCATCCTTTCCTGCACCGGTGTCCAGGGTGCAGTCACCCTGGCAGGGAGGCCCTGCCTGCTCCCCAAATCAGGACCCTGTCGGCGTGTCCCCTGACACAGAGTGTCAGAGGCAAGAAACCCAGCTGCCTTTCCTGCTCAGGCTAGGGGAGCAGATCCTTTCAGACCTCAGCCTCCCGTCCTCCCCTCCCCAACCCAGCCACTCCAGCCATTCGAGAAGTACCCAACCCCCTGTGTTAGTCACTTTCTTCTCAAAATAACTTGAGGGTTCCAATTTCCTGCCTGGAAGTCAAGCTGATACAACCATTATTATTACCCTTACTTTACAGATGAGGGAACTGAGGCACAGAGGAGTGACGTGATCTTCCCAGAGCTGCACAGTCAGAGAGTGGTAGAGCCAGGCTCTGAAGCCAGGTAGGTGTCTCCAAGCCTGGGGCCACCACACCCCCTTGCCTCAGTGGAAAGGCATTGAGGTGCCAGGTGCCTGACGTGATCAAACGTGGTGCCCACACAGCTTGGCTCTGTTGGCAGCCTCCCTGCCCCACACATCCCATCTGGGTCAGCCCCAGCCTCTGGGACGGTCCCCAGGAATCCGCCCCACTCGTGCTGCCTCCTCAGGCCCCACTCAGGCCTCCCCCCAACCCCCCGCCGGGGTACAGATGGGCAGTGTTCAGAGAAACACTTCAGTGATGGGTGCAACATCAACAGAGGCAGACGGCTGGTGGAGGTGTCACCATGGGTCAGGAGGCTAATGTGGTGGCACTGTCTTGGTGAACTTACAGTGGTTTGGTCTTGGTATCCTGGGGTTGACATGCCGAGTGTATCATTTCCTGTCAGGCAACTAAAAATACAGTGGAGGCCAAGTGAGGAGAAGAGTAAATCAAAGGAGTTGGTTGGTGCTGCAACTCTTTCACGGCTGCCAGCCTTCGGCTGACCTCCTCTAAGGGCAGTGCAGGCGGTCAGTTGGCCCGTTTCCTTTCCCTGCACAAATCCTTCTCTGGAGTTCCCAGTCATTCATTCATTCTTTCTTTTTACATATTCAACAAATGAATCCTCTCAGATAAAAAGCAAATCCAGACCCTCCCTGCCTCACAGACCATAAATTCCAGGGAAGAACACATTGTCCTGAGTTTCCTTGTTGATTAGCCCGCCGTTTCAACATACTGCCTGTCAGCTGGCGAGGACCATTTTCTGCGCAAAATGGTTGGGGAACTGTGCTAGTTCCCGAAGACTCTGGGACGCTTCTGGGCTGCCCCTGTCCGTGGTGAGGACCCCATTCCCAGTGTCTGAGGAAACTCAGACACTACTTCTCCACTGCTGTCTGTCTAGCAACAAGTCTGAAGACGAGCAGGAGGTCTGACAAGGGTATGGAACAGTTACTTCACTGATTTCTCCGAGGCTGCCCAGAGGCTCCCAGGGATTTCCTGTCTTTAGCTCTTCATCAAACCTGGGCCCAGTGATTCACCTGAGTTTCTGAAGTTTGGCTTCTGGGTTTCAGGGCCCTCCTCACACTATGTTGCAAGCCTTGATCTCCTTTTACTGCCTGCAGTGGAGCACTTCATGAAGACAGAGATCAGGCCACATTCCTACCTTCCTAGCCAAGCCCAGGGCCTGGCATACAGACTAACACCCGCTTGCCAGCCACATCTACCATGGCCCCACACGGCTCTCTGGACGCTCTTCTCCAGGAGATATGTAGCCTTCCCGTTCTCTACCCAGCTCACATGTCATATCCTGCAGAAGCTTCTCCAGCCCCTAAAATCAAAAAGGATCAAGGAGTTTGCATGCTGCTCCCTCTCATCTCAAGCGGCTCATAGCTGGTGGGGTTTGGGGATTTAGAAAGGCAAAAAAAATAGTGCAATGCACTATTGTGCTAGGAAAAATTGCAAGGTTTTACAAATGGGCAAAGGGTTCCTGGGTGTCCTCTTGATGGAATGCTGAGAGCTGTCGAGGGTCCCAGGCCATCTGAGTCTATCGAGACGTCCACATCTGACTGTCCTTGTCCTCTGTTGGACCACATTTTAGCTCTGCGGAGACGGAAGCTAGCCTGCGAAGGGCTGGCGGTGGGCAGGTGCTCCCCATCTGTGTATGATACAAATTGTTTCCGGTTGATGGCAGTGCAAACGCATTTTGTCCAGTAGGGAATAAATCTCCGTAAACCCAATTTTCAGTTGAAACAGCTGTAAAACCTTACTGGTTCCCTCCCTAATGAGTTATATACACATGTACACTTTATATCTATATGAGAGCCATTTAACCATTTTGAAAATGATTCTTTGGCAGTAGGAAGAACTATCTAGAACAGAGGTGGCAGTAATTCTTACTGAGTATTGTGAGGTGCTATGATAAGAGTCTTATAGACATGGCTATATTTAATCCTCACGGGAACGCTGTAAGAGAAATTCTATTAGTCCTTAGTCTATTAGTACACATATGTACATATATACAAAGTGTGGCCTAGAGGTTAAGTAACTTGCTTAAGGACTCAGAATGAGTAAGTGGCCTACCTGGAATTTGTACCCAGAGACCTGGAACTCGACACAGAATCATACTCTAACTGAGCTGTAGACCTAAGAGCAATTGAAAACAAACTGCAGAATCAGCATGGCCTCCTTAAAAGGAGACATGAACCAAATTTCAAAGGATGAATAGGAGTTGGTGCAGAGATAGGAAGGAGGGGTTTCCAAGCACAAGTCGGCGTGGAGGAAGGCAGGGAAGTCTGAAACTAGGGCCAGCAGTGCTAAGAAGTTCAGCTGGGTGCGGCCGAGGACTGGCAGCAGGTAGATAAGACTGAAACAGTATACAGCTGCTGATAGCTGAGAAGGGCTCTGGGTGGGGGTCACACGGAGACTGGACTTTACCCTCAAACTACAGCATTTTAGGCAGAGGAGTGACATGATTAGATGAGTTTTATGACATTTATCTTTATTGCTTTTATGTGAAGTTATAAAAGCAGCTGAGAGACTGCCAAAAAATCATTTTGGCAGCAGTGTTGAGGTTAGATTGGTTGTTCTCCGTGAGAACGGAGATAGAGAGGCTGTTAAAAGCCAAGCCTATGGCAGGGGAAACAGAAGAGGGGATGGAAAGAGAAATGGGAAGCTGTTCAGTCTACCCATTCAGGCAGCTGAGAAAGCACATGGGGGGAGGAATGGGGAAGGGGAGGGAGTAGAGGACAGGCAGAAGTTTAGGGACCCTCTCCAAGTGACCAGCTCATTTGACCCCCTACTGCGGACCCGATCTTGCTCATTCTCAGCATTTGAGGAACAAGATGGCACCCGGAATTTAAAAGCAGAAGGGTTAAGGGGTGCCTGGGTGGCTCAGTCGGTTAAGCCTCCGACTTTGCCTCAGGTCATGATCTCATGGTTTGTGGGTTTGAGCCCCGCCTCGGGCTCTGTGCTGACAGCCGGCTCAGAGCCTGGATCCTGTTTCAGATTCTGTGTCTCCCTCTCTCTTTGACCCTCCCCTGCTCATGCTGTCTCTCTCTTTCTCTCTCAGAAATAAATGAAACATTTAAAAATAAATAAATAAAAGCAGAAGGGTTGTTAATCAAAAGTAAAGTTCCCCTTCTGAGAAGAGTATATAAATAAATAGGGCCTGACAGAAAAGCACCCAGGCCCTACTTTTTGGGTCTCAAAGGGGATAAAACAAGCAATGAGGAAGGAAAAAAAAGAGATGAATCACAACGACAGGAACCACTAGAAACCTTCTCTTAATAATCATTGATCAGCAGATTGTTAGCACACCAGGTGATTTTTTTAATCCCAGCCCAGTTCTCTTGGCTTCTTAGTGGCTGTTGGCCACTTCCTCTTGGGACCTGGCCAGGGTAAGCTCAGGAAATGCAAACTTTTAATTCTGGAATTAGTAAAGCATATTAGGAAAGGAAATCCACAAGTGAAGAAATCATATTATGAATTCCAAAGCCGAGGAGAAGGGTTCTGAATTAGACTGTGAATACACTGGGGACAGGACCATTTTGCTCCTTTTGGTGCAAGACCCAAGTGACTGGTTTGGTCACTGTTCCAAGATTGCCCAGGATTCGGCTTCTTCCATCAGTACCTTCAGCTCTAGCCACTGAGCTGTCTGCAGTCGTGCTTTGCACTCTTCTGACAGGAGGGGAGATGCCCAGCTGGGATGAAGACCCAACTCAATTTTCCATTACACCCACCTCCCCAGGATTGTGTGCCTCAGATGATAGATTATACTTGAAAGGCCTTTGACAACTGATGAGCTGTAGAATGTTACTAGGTGTTCTTTATTACTTGTTCTGGTTGATGACTTGACACTTGCTATCTAATTTTTAACACTATGAGCTTGATGTAATGCTACTATGCACCCAACAGCATGCCGAGTACTTTCACACTTAATCTTCACAGTTTTACTATGTTTATTTTACCAAAGAGGTTCAGAGAAGTTAACTTGCAGAGGAATATACATTAGGGCCCTCTTGAGGTTGGGTTCAAGAATTCCCCATGTGCTGCCCTACGATACTGACTACACAGTACTCCCCACTCGACTAGAAGCTGCGGGTGCCAGGCATCAAATTTTGTTCACTGTTGTTATCTCCTCTATCCAGCAAATAGGCACACAGAAGACGGTGAAAAACAATACTGCTTCTTTCCTTAGAACTTACTGTTCACCGTCCTTCTTCTGCCACCAGAATATAAGATGCTTGGGAAGACCTACTGTGTTGTGTTCATGGTTGGATCCTCAAAGCCTAGAACAATGCCTCTGACATAGGAAGAGTCCAATAAACACCTGATGGTAAATAAATAACAGCTGTGCAGACAGGCAAATTCTCCTTTTTTGTGTGACATCACACAAAATTTTTTTTGATGCTGATTTTGGTAAGACAACGTATAAGACTGCAACACTGGGATGTGGATAAGTGCCGAATGCTCTGGCTTCTGAGTTAAACATTCACTTGAAGCTAAATGATGATCAGAGGGGGACCACAGGAATGCTGTCCCCAAGAGCACTGGCTCCAGGAAGACGGCACTGGAGGCTGGCAGGGTGGCCTGTGGACTCTATGCTCCACAGCTCTGGTCCAGCACCAGCAAGATCATGACTTCAGACCACTGTGCTTTTGAGGTCCAGGTCTTAACTCCCTATTACCAGATGTAACTATTGAACAAACAAAAAAATAACCTGCTTGTAATAATCATCAGCTTCATTTTCGTAGGAGTCAAGTGCTTGTCAGAACCCTTCTAGATCAACTGTACTATTTTTTTTCCCTCTAAACCAGTAGTAGTATCTGCTATGTTAAATATTTTCTTTTAGTATAAAAGTCACCATCACATCAAGAAAACTTAGAATATGGAAAAAACAGGGGCACCTGGGTGGCTCAGTTGGTTAAGCGTCCGACTTCGGCTCAGGTCATGATCTCACGGTTCGTGGGTTCAAGCCCCGTGTCCGGCTCTGTGCTGACAGCTAGCTCAGAGCCTGGAGCCTGTTTCAGATTCTGTGTCTCCCTCTCCCTCTGACCCTCCCCTGCTCACACTGTCTGTCTCTCAGAAATAAATAAAAACATTAAAAAATTTTTTTCAAATAAAAAGAATATGGAAAAAATATAGAAAAAGTAATCTCTAATTACGGTCACAAAACTATTAGCCTATTTGTGTATGTTCTTTCCCCCAGTGTGCATGTGTGTGTAGAGACATCATGCGTATATACGGACATGTATAAGGGTAGTTTGTGTTCTGCTTTTTTGTTTAACGTTGTGCCACATTTATACCACAAGGACATAGTAACCATCCATTTAGTTACCGATATACACTTTAGGATTTTTCAAAGAAACTGACGCTTTCAAAGGCACACATAGTTTTCTTAAATAAACTCCAAATCTGGAATGTGATTGTGAACTCATGGCCCTTGACACACATCATGAAATATGCCTCATGTGCCCTGTCAATACGTTACACCAATTTATTCAGCCAGCAACTGATGATAATTTAGAACTTAAATTGTGTTATCTATATAGCAGGTAAAAATTAAAACCTCACCAAATTTTCAATTTGCATTTAAGAACATTGCTAGGGACAATTTTAATCACGACTAATTATGGTTGAGTTATATTTCTTCTTTCAGAATGATCCCAAGTATCAAGAGGGAAGCCTGATGTGCTGCTAGTTGGGCATCTCCCTTGGAAACCGTCTATTGTCAGAGTATCAGGAGAGCTCTGATTCACAGCTCTTTTGCTCACAGAGCTAGACATTTATGTACCAACCTTGTAAACTGTTCATTTTATCCACTCATTTACCAAAGAAAGACCATTACATTTATAAGAGTAAAAGAGGAATCTGATCAAAAAGGAGAATTTGATAATTTAGCTAATATTCTTATCTTTAAGAGTCACTTCCAAACTATCCTCTCCAAGTAAGGATCCATCTTGGGAATTAGAAGAGCTCAATTTTCTCCCCAAGTATTGACTTTTTTTTTTTTTTTAAACAGTCAGGTATTTATGCTTATTAAGCCCCTACTTAACACCAGCTGTCAGCTATCAACTAACCTTCCCAACAACTCTGGGCGTGGGGGGTGGGGTTGGTACCAATTATTCTTAACACCTTACAGAAGAAAAAAACTTGACCCTTATTGAGGCTAATTTGTTTGAGGTCACACAGCCTCAACTTGAACCCAGGTGGCCTATACTGTTAAGCAACCAGCAGGCTACAATAGTTGCTAGCTATCCTAGTCTCCCCTTGGCAAGTCAGGGTAAAGGTCACCAAAATGAAGTAAATCAATGCTGTTCAGTTGAGGAGAAAAATAATCTACACATACACATGGTACTCTTTCCAATCACTCTTATTTGAAAGATTTTGTACTATGGCCCAGACGGAAAGGGGGGAAAAAGGGGAAACCGAATCTAAAATGCTAAAGCTAGAACACACTTCAGAAGTGATATACCTGAAACCCCCTTAGATGCTTCTGAACTCTGAAGCAACCTGGCTTCATTGCTCACATCTGGGAAGCCAGGCAAGCTTGGGCGGTCGCTTCCTGTCAAGAACTGAAAGAATTTTCATATTGACACAAGTATGTCATTAACCTCTTTCTTCATGTCTTCCAGGCAAATGCCTGACCTGATTATTAAAACAAGCCATGTTGTAAAGGTGAAAATTTGCTTTCACCTTTCCTCATCTTTCCAAACAAAATGGTAGAAGGGGCATGCGGGTACCTGATTATTAAGTTTATTATACTGTGAACCATTCGCTATGGAAGGTAAAACCCAGACATTTAGGTTTTTCACACTAACCAATACCCGATTTATCAGTCTGAAATTGAATACAGCAAAACATTGGCTCATACAAAAATATTAAGTGGTTTTTGACAAAAAAAATTTTTAAATACAGGATTAATATTGACATAAGTTATCTATAGTACACATATAAACTAAATTCAGATAATCCAAGAATTCAGGACTAGTCACCAGTGTGATTAAACGAGGGATTAAACACCTCTAAAGTTTTCCATAATTTGTTTTACCATCATGTTTTCCCGAATACTTTTTGTAGAAATTATTCACTTATGACTAGTTCAGACAATTTAAATTCTCAACAAACTTGCGTATAGCATGAGAATACAGTCTTGTCACCATGATAATCTGTGATTGCCCAACCTATCATCTTAAGTAATTTCCCAGCTTTGGCTTGGGGGCCTGTTACAGAGCAGACTCTTGAACAGAGCCAAGCACTACATACAGCTACCTCAGAGCTGATAAGTTCTCTCTGTGACTTACAGACAGTGTGGGACAGAGAACAAGCAAGAATAGGCAGGTACTTTGTGCATACATGTATTTTCCCAAAGCAGCCAGTGAAACCTGGAATAAAACTTAATCCTCACACAGAGTAAAGGACAAACACAACCTACAACACAGAGAAAATCCACGGACTGTTAGCAAGAAGACACAGCACAGAGGAGGCCCCTATTAGGTTTTAATGTTGGCTGTTATCAAAGTTGATCTTGAATGAACAGTTTAAATCCTCCCTCTTTAGCGGGAGAAAGTCAGGGTTGGACTGGCAATAAAAGGTTTGTTAATTCCATCTTTGAGTCAGTTTTCAATCCTTGCTGCTAATGAGTAGTGGTCAATCTGCACCACAAACCCCTCACTTCACTAAAAAGATTCAGCTACTGAACAAAGACTAAGCAGGGTCTTAGGTATGGATGTAGCTCAACAACTGTGATGGGGGTGACAGGGTCCAGGGCAGGGCTGCCCCTAAATGTGCCATGTTAGTATGTGGATTATTTGAGCTGAAGGCAGCCAATGCCTAATAGACTCAAGGAGAACTTTTACCTTCCCTGTTACTGCCTGAAATAATTTAGACAGGGAGTCTGTACCAGGGAAGAGAACTGTTACCAAAGGTAACTCTTTTTTAAACGTAAGACTTCACATGGCATGGTTTTACTGAACATTTGTTCTTCCCATCTTCCTGTAAACTGTTTTTATTCCTTTTGAAGCTGAAGATCCCTAGCCCCCTTCTCCTTAGTTCAGGATGGCTTGTAAGCCTCAGCTGCCTAATTATTTATGATGCTGCCATGTCTATGTGAAGTTCCCGTATGTATGAAATTAAATTTTTCTCCTGTTACTGTCTTATGTCAATATAGTTATTAGGCCAGCCAAAGAACCTAGAAAGGAAAAAGGGAAAAGTCTTCCTCCCCTATTGAGGAAAATAATCTTGTCCTTTTCCTCCACCCTACCTCCCCTTCCCATTTCCTTTACTTATATTACCTCATGGACAGTGATCCTCACTTTTATGGAAGGGAGAAAAGCACATAGAGGTTATGGACTCGGGGCCACAGAAAATAGCTGAGTCCCAACTGGAGCCAAGCCTGCCAACAATCACAGCAGGCCTCTCCCCTAAAATTCCTCCTCCATCTGCCATGACGCTCAGGCAAAGAAAGGGAGTTTTCATTGTGCCCTGAAGTCTAACTGCTTTGGATGCTTTCAGAGAGGGGATTTTGAAATTCCCCTCTTCTTTGCTTTAAAGATGAAAGAAAAATAAAAATAAAATTAGCAATATACACAATTCCCAGAGCACATAAGCTAAATGATTTAATATTAGCAAGGGCCAAACTGGATTTTGATAATGAAAATAAAGACACAGTAATATTTTCTCAAGAAAGTAAACATTTGGAGGGAGAAACATTTCTTAAAAAAAAAGAAAAAAAAAGTTTATTTGGAAAAGCCAGTCTGTTACACAAAAGTTTTTGTACCTATACTTTCACTGTGTCAATTACAATGATATTTTAAAATTCACTGAATATAATTTATCGAGTGTCTATCATTATCTTCTTGTGCATTTTAGAAGATTATTAGGTTAAAAAATATTTACAGTTTTCATTCTGGTCCATCCTCCCTATCCTTATATTAAACCCATTTCTCTACTTTTCATGTAAGTAAAAAGGGTCACAATATATTTTAAGGTTTGCATGGAGATTAATAATGTGTCCAATAATTATAAGCAAAACATAATTTTCTGTCAGGCCTTCTCAGAAAAAGGAAAGGAGCAACTTCTCTCCAAATCTTATCCTTATTGGTTTCCCTGGGGCCAAATTGTTCCGGCTTTCTTTAATTAACAAACATTAAAAAAAAAAAAATACGAAGATTGACTATCTCACACACGGCTCTAAGCTAGACGCAGATATAAATGGAACCACTATGAATCAATGGGTGAGAATTCCAGGAAAATCAGTAACAAAAAGATTCGAAGTCTCATAGCTTAACTGAGGTTTTGGTAAAACCGAAGCTGAATTCAGATGCTGTTTGAAAGATCTGTCTACATTTCGTTAGATGTGTGGTCTTTACTGAGGCACAAATACATAGTTTTGCATATTTTAAAATTAACTTTCACACTGAAGAATACTAAGTGATCTCAAAGGGGGCAATGGCCTATAACTACTCAAAATGTGTCTTTGAAAAGGGAAAATAGTAATTGAATGAAATCAATACTCAAACACTAATCATATTAGCATCCCAAGAAAAGACTCCAGCGAGGTGCTGATGAGTACAGTGTGTTTAGAATGGCCAAGAAGGTTCCAAAGGTTTATGCCTTAAATTTCCTAAATATACAGCAAGCGGGCCCAGTGCCAGGCAACTGCTGATGCCAGGAAAATACTTTGGTCAGGATTTTATAAAATCCCAACTTTCAAACAATATTTTTATTTATAAATCTTCCAGTGATGATGTCTGACACTATAATACGAGTAACACTGAAACGAAGGTTAATTTTAAATTTTAGATTGGTCTCAAACAAGTTAGTTGTTATTTTTCCTTATAATGTAATACTTAAAATAGATGAATTCAGCAGAATGGTTTAAAAAGTTAAGGCTCCCTAAAGAGTTCTAAAGACTAAAACGTAAGGCACATATTATAATCTTCTGGACACTGTTAAAAGCTAAGATTTAAAAAATCAAAGAAAAAAACAAAAAAACCCCACACTACTTCCTTCTCTCATTCTTTGCCAACCACTCCCTCCCTGAAGGTATGGCATTTTTAATTCAGGCTACCGGTAAGAAGTGAAACAAAAATGCCATCACTGAACACCTGGTCTGATCTCCCCCACAAATGTCCACTATTTGCATTGAGCACCACTGCTGGATTACAGGCCAGTAGAGTATTTTCAGGTATCTTGGATCACAAGCTGCTCTACTGACCGTTGGGCCCCACGCGTTTAGACTGGACTCTCCTCCTCTTTGGGACTTTCTTCTGTGTCTTTCTGCTCTGCAGATTCTGCTGTGTATTCTTTTGGCTTCTCAGCAGTATCTACACTGGTCTCCTCCTCTTTATTTTCCTTTTTCTGCTGCTTCTCTGCTTTCTGTTCTTTTGCCACGAGTCGATAATTGATGCCCATGCCAATGAAGAGGTAGATGCCTGCGATGATGAGGATCATACCGCATGCCCAGTATGTGTACTTGTAGTCTCCGTAGATGTCGTTCAGACGACCTAAGATACCCAAAGCACAGTTACGTGGGCACAAGTGAACAGTATACCTTTCCTACTCAGAAAGACGTCAACCAGTCCTCAAAATGACAAATGAGTCTAAACAAGGACTGTTAAAAATGATCTCATCTTTGATGATGTCACACACGGGTTTTAGATGGCCTTGCATATTTTGTTATTTTGAGCAACTTGAAAATAATTAAATCTTTCCAAATTTGAACTGGGATCACCTAGAATCAATTAAATCTTTCCAAATTTCAATTGGGAAAGACTGAGTTCACCTAGAATCAATCCTCTGGGTTCACAGTGGAAAAATCTGTTGCTCAATAGAGGCTTCGGAGTCTTGCCCCAGGCACAGAGCTAACTGCAGTCTCCAGGCCAGAGCTCTTCGGCTGACAGCAGTATTTGCCAAAGGGCGGTCCCTGAGGACCCTGGTCCTATGCTATAAAGTGAACAGCAACACCGTCCCACCATTCTAAGTGCGTAATCCTCACGACAGGCAGAATCAGTCATCATCCCCCTGTATAATGGACAAACTGAGTACAGACGCCTTAAGTAACTTGTCCGAGGTCACAGAGCTCATAAGTGAGATAACATGGCTTTTAACCCAGGAAGTCTGACACTGAACCTGCACCTGTAAGCCCCTGAGTGTCTCCAAAGTCAAACTTAGGAACTGGAATAGCATATTCTTTCCTGTTAAAGATTCACAACATGCATTAGCATATTATATAGGCTTTGCAAGGTCCTCTGGTAATCTATCAAACTTGGACTTTCCAAAAAATTTTTGGCCGTGAAATCCTTGTTATAGTAAAATTTATTAGCATCTTGCCCAATTGGTAAGTTAAGGAACAAACTATAGAAAACCCTACTCTACACCTAAGAGGACTTAATACAACCAATTCAAATACGATTCCTTATGCTTTTCTAACTCAGAGCATCGTTCATTCAGTAATACTTATCAGGCTGACACATACACCCTGTGCTGGGCTGCTGGCCCTGAGGATAAGGGAGAGCAGAGGAGAGAACGTCTACAGTTCAGTGGAGAAGAGAAATGTTAATGAAATAATTCTACAAGCTGTGACAAGGAGCCTTTGAAAGCAGAAAATAGGGGGTTGGGAGCAGCAAGCAGGGTCAGGAAGGCTTCTCTTACAGTGTAAATGAAGCAGAGACCTAGAGGGAGATGGGACCCATCCAGGAGGAGGGGACAGGAGAAGGGTGAGGCCAGAGCACAGCAAGTGCAAAGGCAGGTGGTAGGAAGCCAGGGTGGGAGAGGGGAAGGAGGAAGGGCGGGGGCTGCTGGAGCAGAGAGAACAAAAGGTGAGTGACAGGAAATGAGGCTGGAGAGGTTGGTGGCCAGCCTGGGGGACGCCTTGTAGGCCCCGCTAGGGAATCTGAGCTCCACCCTAAGAACAATGGGAAGCAACTGGAAAGATCTCATCAGCTGGGATACTGGGTTTGCATTAGCCTGCAGAGTAGAAAACAGATTGCAGGCTGGCTAGAGGGAATATGGGCAGACCAGCCTGGAGGCTGCTGGAGTGACCCAAAGAGGGGCAAGAGCTGTGGATGGGCTGGTGTTGTGACGGGAACAGTGGGCCGACTAGAATCACGGATTATGAGGAGGAAGAGAGCAATATCAAAAGGAGAGCTATAGGTCTTCTTTCTTTTATGTATCCTCACCCAATCCCCAAATCATACTTCTAAAAAGTATACATCTAAAAGGAGGGCAAAATTATATTTTCACTAATATGTTACCTATTGAGCTTTTAAAAGATAGCCTTAGGAAACAGTTCCCAAATTATATACTCACTTACTGGCCATGTGATGTAAGGCAAATGATACAACCTTTCAAAGCTTCTGTTTCTTATGAAGTAGGAACTATGACAGTACTATTTCATAGGCTCATGAGACATAAGAGGATGCAGAAAATATTTAGGACAGTCCCTGGTAAACCATGAGCTCACATGGTAGCTATTATCAGAGGTGTTGTATTTTACAGGTGTAGGTGTTTTCTATAATAAGCACCTAAGTTTTATGAAGATAAAACACTTCAAAAAAGAATGCCATTTATAAAAATATTTGCCTCCCCTTTCAACTTGATAGTTCAATTCAATTTGATTCTCTAAGAATCTGGGCAACTATGCTATGCCAAGCACTGTGTCAGCATTGAGGCTACAGAAATGAGAAATGCTCTCTGCCACCTAGAGGCTCACTAATCTCTGCTTTGTATAACCTTCCCAATCTTCTATGCCTGATTTATGTTAACAAGACCAAAGAGGTAGTAAAGCACACTATACCTAAAAGTGGCGGCCCCAGGAGGACAGGACAGCATTCCACAATGGTCACCAATCCCACAGCGCTGGAGAACCTCTGGGGTCCAACGAGGTCCATCAGTGTTTCAAATAATACGGAGCTGAGCCACCCAAATGCAAATCCAAAGAATCCCGCATAGACACAGAACTCAATGTAGCTGGAGGATAAAGGTGCTAGCAGATGACATACTCCATTTGCAATAATAGAAGCAGCAAAAAAGTACTGAACTCGAGGTCTTATCCACTTTGTGTTGGCTACAAGTCCCATGGAAGGTCTGGCTACCATATCGACAAAAGCCAGAATGGAAAGAAGGAAGGCAGCCTTCTCACTAGAGTAATGTTTACTCTTGCCATAATTGCTAAGAAAGACCAAAGGAGTAAATAGTCCAAAAAACATGAGCACATTTCCGGAGAGGTATAGCAAAAAGCCTCTGTGTGTGAACAGAGATAAGTCCAGGAATTTATTAATTGTTTGGAAGACTGATCGTTTCTTTTCTTTGGGGTTTCCTCCAATAAGATCTGTATTTGCATCACCTACACCCTTTTTTCCGTCAGATTTTCCAGTATCCTGAAGGGATTCTTTAGACCTGTCGTTCCCTGCCTTGGTTGGCGGGGGCCCTATCGGTCGCATCAGGGCTCCAGCTACACAACAGTTTAGTAGGAGGCCCCCAAGAATTAGGAAGCTTCCTCTCCAGCCAAAGATACCGAAGAAAGCCTGATTGAGGGGGGCCAGAGTGGAGAGGAACACAGGGCTGCCTGCCATGGCCAGTCCATTTGCCAACGGTCGCCTCTTGTAGAAATACTTGCCGATCATGGTCAGAGCCGGATTCAAGTTGAAGGCAAGCCCAAGACCTGGGGAGGGAGGAAAAGAACCACATACCAGAGTAAATGTCAGCAACATATCTGGAATTAATTAACCAAAGAAATTAAAATGGAAGAAAAGAAATAAATAATGCAAATGAGACAAAAATCCTCACCATTACAGGATATACTGTATAATGGTTTAAAGTGTGGTATCTAAAACCACACATAGGGGCGCCTGGGTGGCTTAGTCGGTTAAGCGTCCGACTTTCACTTAGGTCATGATCTCGCGGTTCGTGGGTTCGAGCCCTGTGTTGGGCTCTGTGCTGACTGCCAGCTCAGAGCCTGGAGCCTGTTTCAGTCTGTGACTCCCTCTCTCTCTGACCCTCCCCTGCTCACGCTCTCTCTCTCTCTCTCTCCTAGAAATAAATAAAACATTAAAAAAAATAAATAAAAAAAAATAAAACCACACATACGTGGGTTCAAATCTCAGCATTATGACTTGCAGGTCATGTGAGGCCTGTGTGTATCTCCTAATACGTAAAACAGGCGCACAGTGCTGTTGGTCAGAACAGTGCCTGGCACTGCGGTAAGCACTCAATACATGTTAATTATTTTTGTTTATAGTATTTGAGGGTGAATAACTATTTGTTTAATCTCGCAAAACACCCAAGGAATCACTGTAATGATAGAAAGATCATTAAGTGCGTAGTTATCAAGTACAGACAAAAGTTTTACAACAGAAAGTGGAATAGAAAATTGTTCCTTCTACAACAGCACCAAAGGGGTGCCTGGGTGGCTCAGCTGGAGAAGCATCCGACTTCAGCTCACATCATGATCTCACAGCTCGTGAGTTCGAGCCCCACATCAGGCTCTCTGTCAGCACAGAGGCGGCTCCTTCTCTCTGCACCTCCCCTGCTTGTGCTCTCAATCTCTCTCAAAAGTAAATAAACATTTTAAAAATGACTTTACAATAGCACCAAAAAGTAAAAAATGTGCAATTTACGAACACTGCAATTGTGTAACTACACACACACACAACACAGTTTTTGGACAATAAAACACAACATCATCAAGATGTCAATGCTCTCTAAATGAATACATGAATTTAATGTGATTCCAATGAAAATGTCAGTGCATTTCATTTTGAAATAAGGCAAAATGACTCTAAACCATACTTAGAGAATGCATAGGAGTCAATCAGAAAGTCCTCTTGTGGTACAGGAGGAGTGGGACAAACATTAACAGATATTCAGCTGGACTTCCAAAAGCTACAGTCATTACAACAGCATGGCTCTGACTCAGGCATAGGTAAACACTGATCTGTGAAAGTGGACAAAAAGTCCATGAACATTTAATGTCAAAAATAATGTGTGTGTATATATATAATAAATATATCTTAATGTAAACATTACATTATATATACATACTTAATGTAAAAGTCAAATTAAAAAAAAGTTTTTTATTTTTACTAATTTTTGAGAGAGAGGGAGGCTCCAGGCTCTGAGCTGTCAGCATACAGCCTGACATGGGCCTCAAACCCATGAACCATGGGATCATGACCTACCTGAGCTGAAGTTGGACGCTTAACTGACTGAGCCACCCAGGTGCCCCAAAAAGTGAAATTTTTAATTCCTGTAGAAAGAATTACTCAATAAACAGTGCTAGTAAAAGTGAATATTCAAATAACTTCTAGATGCTTTCCCCGGCCCCTGATTGTTACCTAACCATTTATGTTTAAGCCATTCACAGAGCATTAAACCAATACATGAGAGCAGATCACTCCCCTGTTTCATGCCTGATAGTGGCTTCCCAACCATAACCTTCACCTTGGCCCTTACCTCCTTTCCTAATCTCATACCAGACCATCCTCACCTGTGCCAAGAAGTACACTACTGACCTGGGGCTTAGGTCCCCCTAGATTTCCACAAAGCTAGTTCCCTGGTTCCACGTAGATCTTAGTTAAGGACATGTCTCCAGAGCACCCTACGTGCATAGACTACCTAGTCTTTCTCTGTCAGAATACTTCGTTTTGAGGCTTTGTATAGTCTTACTACTATCTGATGTTTTCTCCTATTTATTGATGTATTTGTGAGTAGTACTGTCTGCCCTGTCCCATTAAAGAGTATGACTTAGCCCAATTTAGTTGCTCTATCCCCAACAATATCTAGAACAGTGCTTGATATACACATGGTTGTTAATAAATATTTGAGAAATGGGGGCACCTGGGTGGCTCAGTCGGTTAAGCACCAGACTTCAGCTCAGGTCATGATCTCACAGGTTCGTGGGTTCAAGCCCCATGTCGGGCTCTGTGCTGATAGCTCAGAGCCTGTTTCAGATTCTGTGTCTCCTCTCTCTGCCCCTTCCCTGCTCACACTCTGTCTCTCAAAAATAAATAAATGTAAAAAGTAAAAAAAAAAAAACCTTTTAAAAAAATATTTGAGAAATGAATAAGAGAACAAACTGACTAACCAAGGGAACAAATAGACTTTTAGATTTCTTTCTTCTCATTTTATGTAAAATGTTTTCTTCTATTCAGAAGTTTTAAATGTAAAACATGGCAGGGGGAGGGAAGGGCACCAGATGTTTAAAAATAGGCAAATGGGAGCTCCTGAGGTGGCTCAGTCAGTTAAACATCTGACTCTTGATTTTGGCTCACGTCATGACCTCATGGGTTGGTGAGTTCAAGCCCCGTGTGTGTCAGGCTCCACACTGGCAGTGGGGACCCTGCTTGGGAGTCTCTCTCCCTGCCACTCCTCGCTTGCCTGTGCATGCAGGCTCATGTGTGCACTCTCTCCCTCACTAAATAAATAGATAGATAGATAAATAAAACTTATAAAAAAAAAACTTAAAAAAATGTTTTTAATGTTTATTTTTGAGAGAGAGACAGAACACATGCAGGGGAGGGGCAGAGAGAGAGGGAGACACAGAATCCAAAGCAGGGTCCAGGCTCTGGGCTGTTAGCACAGAGCCTGATGCGGGGCTTGAACTCACATGACATCATGACCTGAGCAAAGTTAGATGCTTAACCAACTGAACCACCCAGGTGCCACCCCTTTCTTCTTTTTTTTTAACGTTTATTTTTGAGAGAAACAGAGTGCGACTGGGGGAGGGGCAGAGAGGTAGGGAGACACAGAATCCGAAGCAGGTTCCAAGCTCTGAGATGTCAGCACAGAGCCGGATGCAGAGCTTGAACTCATATACTGTGAGATCATGATCTAAGCCAAAGTTGGACACTCGACTGACTAAGCGACTCAGGTGCCTCCTCCCAAAATTTTTCTTTCAAAGAAAATTCAACAGAAAAAAATGGCAACAGATATTTGGAGGGAGGGGGACTGGGAAGTTACTGTTTAATGGGGTCAGAGTTTCAGTTCTGCAATGATAAAAACAGTCCAGCACAGCAATGTAAACACAGTTAATGCCACTAACCCGTGCACTTAAAAGATGGTTAGGAAAGTAATTTTATATTGTCACAATTAAATGTAAAAAACAATTGTAAAAATAACTGTGTGTTTTATGCAAAGGGACAATAATTTAACATGTAAATTTACTACACATTATTCTTAAACAAGGACACAAAAGCCATTAATAAACTTTTGTACAAAGACAACAAAAAACCCCCCAAATACACAGCAACAAACATATTAAAAATATTTACTCTCCCAATAATCAAAGAGATTTAAATTAAAACCAGGAGATACCATTCACTTGATGAACTGGCAATGATTAAAAATTTTTTTAATAGTTTATTTATTTTTGAGACAAAAAGAGACAGAGGATGAATGAGGGAGGGGGAGAGAGAGAGGGAGACACAGAATCTGAAACAGGCTCCAGGCTCTGAGCTGTCAGCACAAAGCCTGACGTGGGGCTCAAACCCACAAACCACGAGATCATGATCTGAGCCGAGGTCAGATGCTTAACCGACTGAGCCACCCAGGCACCCCAAACTGGCAATGATAAAAAAAAAAAAGATAATATCCTATTTTTGTCAAGGCTGTATCCCTTCTCACATTATAGTAGAGCTATTACCTTTCTGGAGGGGCATTTAGCTTACATGTATTTACATGCAGAGCACGATATTTCTGGAGGGTCATTTAGCTTACATGTATTTTTCAAAAACATAGCAGTTCCACTTTTACAAAGTTATCTTGAGAAAATATTCATGTTTATAAAGGACTATCAATGCAATAATGTTTATTAACAGTAAGAAAATGTAAAAAAACAAAAATGAAACCCTAAATATTGAACAGTTAACTAAGAAACTGGTCAAATAAAATTATGATATATATTAGGGAGCCTGTCTGGCTCAGTCGGTAGAGCATGTGACTCTTGATCTCAGGGTCGTGAGATCTTGGCACAGAGCTTAATAAAAAAAAATTATAGTATGTATCTATTCAATGGAGTAATAAAGATTAAATATGTTATCAGAATATTTAATGACATGGAAAGATGTTCATGATGTCTTGGTAAGTGAAAAAAAATGATTACAAAACATAATCTGATTATTTTTTGTATTAAAAGATTATATGTTTGTACACAGAAAAAAGTATGAAAAGACATACATTAAAATGTTAATAGTCACATCCTCTGGATTGAGAAGTTGTAAGTATCTTTATTATACTCCTCAACAGTTCATTATTTTAATCTGGCTATCAAAAACGGAGGAAGTGAGTTAGTAAGTGGATCTTTTATCCTTCAGAAATGTATCTGGACATTCTGCCAGGTAATTCCAGTTTTATGTTTTATGCTCTCCTGCTCACACATAAAGCTATTCCCTGTGTGAGAAAGAAGTAATGAGGAAGAGTAATAACTAGTGATCAAAACTGCAAGAAGTTGGTGGACACATTTTATCTACCACCATTTATCTTAGAACAAGAAATGCTACCATTATACTGTATGATAGCAATTTCTTTAAAAAATTTTTTTAAAAAATGTTTATATTTATTTCTGAGAGAGCGAGAGAGAAAGAGACAGCATGAGCAGGGGAGGGTCAGAGAGAGAGAGAGACAGAATCTGAAGCAGGCTCCAGGCTCTGAGCTGTCAGCACAGAGCCCGAAGCAGGGCTCGAACCCACGGACCGTGAGATCATGACCTGAGCTGAAGTTGGACACTGAACCCACTGAGCCACCCAGGCGCCCCAGCAATTTCTTTAAAAGTTTGCTTTTCTAGTACCCTTTAATGTATTTATATAGCTCTTCAAAATGATAATCAAGTAATTCCCATAAGGAAGGAATTTCACTCAAAAGATCTGAAAGATGAATGTAAGTGAAGCTTGTGGGAGATTAAGTCAAATAATGGTCAAATTTCCAGCAGCAAATTAATGCTGGAAAATGAACCAACAGCAACTCACCTCCAATGACTCCAACACACAAGTAAAGTTCCTGTACGGTATTACAGAAAGAAGCTGCAATCAAACCACAGCCTGACAAACAGCCCCCAGCAATCATGATTGGAAGACTCCCATATTTATTCACCAGGATACTGCTGATAGGACCTAGGGGAGAACCAGAAGTTTAGTAGCATGGAGGAAAGGGACCAACCCCTTCACATCTATACAAGGCATTAATGACACTAAATGACAAGTTCTTAAAAATAAACAGAAAACAACAAAAGACAATGGTAAGAATATTGCTTTCTATAATTATTTCATAGTCAACGTGTATTAGAAAATAAAGATGCTAAAAAACATCACTGTGTACCTTTTACATCTATAAATATTGTACAGAATTTTACTAAAATATAAAAGGGCTCTGGTCTCTCCTCAATCTTCCTCTTATAAGGCAGAACTGGCTAAAAACACCTTGGTAATGAATGTTCATAGGCTTGTGTCATAACTAGGATATGATCAATGCATTTAATAAGCTTGCTCTGTTTTCATTTTTGGACAGGCAATCTGAGGAGATGATTTTAGAGTATTATTTACACATTATCATAAATGCAGTTTGTGTCATATTTTTAAAAAAGAAAAAAATTAAAGACCAGTATTTTTTCCAAGTTTAGGTAATTTTGCAATTAGGAAATCTACCTTTAAAACACAAAAACACACAAAAACTATTCCCAGTTATACCTAGATGGCTCAGGTATTGAACAGAGTATTTCTTTCAGAGTTAACTTGGCTCCATGCCTGTATTACTGTTTCACGGTAACAATACTGTGTAGGTGGGGGGAAGCTTGTGGGAGATTAAGTCAAATAATGGTCAAAATATCTTGGGTCTAACAACTCAAGAAAATAGGAAATAGAGTGTTATTTGAGAAAATCAGATTAAAAACAAAAGAAAATCTGATTAAATTTCCTCTGCTAAACAGATGAATACCAAAATATCAGTTTTTCTTCGACAATCATGTCGAAGGAACCAAATAAAATGTGAAGTATTATAAGGATCAGGAAGAAAAAGATTTGTTGCATTTATCAGTTTTCAACTATGAATATCAAATGACCTCTCCTTACTTGCTATAAATCGGTATAATTCTTTACCTTATAGGTAGGTAAACAGGTAGGTCCTTTTACCAAACTTTTAAATGTTAATTATAAGAAAGTCTTATCCAAACAAATATCTTAAAAGCTGTAACACAATTCTTAAGTAGACTAACAATATTTTTGATTATGTTGGATGACATTCATTGAATTTCATTTATGTGTAAGAATACTTATGTATCTACTTCATGGATATGGACTTGTGGGACTGACACCTTTATTTACATGACACCATACCTCATTTGCCTGGAAAAGGTAGATGACTGCAAACAGACAGGGTCACTGCAGTGCATCAGTAGGGAAGGGGACACAGGGAAATGAAGTGCTGTTTGAACACTGCAAAGTCACAAAGCTACTGAAAACCAAGTTTCAACTCCAGCCCATTTCTCCCCATTACATGTACTCTATGTTTTTGGAACTAAACTATAAAGCAGAAGCCATAAAAATCATGTTTTTCTTCTATTAGTTTTTCTTCTGTTCCTTCTATAATTAGTTCCCTAGAAGACAGTCTATTTTTTAAAACAAATATAGAATGTACATACTCAGAATATACTACTGGTTATATATTGGCATATTCTATTTCCATAAACACTATGGAAAATTCTGGAGTTACTTATACTCGAGTACTACACTCAAAATTGCAGGATGATACAATTAAAAGGTCAGGCTCTGACCCCAGGGAACCCAATTCAAATTATGGTATGCATGCAAGAAAGAATCAAACCTTCTGATACCCTAGTGTTTCAGAGAACTAAGTCTGTCTAAGGGGCTGATTCCAGAACTGGCTGCCAGGAGAGACTTCAGGCTCAGCTTGAATATGTATAAAAAAGTTTTCATTGACCTTCTAAGTCGCTTCATGAAAATATTAGACCATGGCTGGTTTGGAAATAATTTGAATTTATAGCTTGTGTAAGATGAAATAATTAAAGGGGTGCCTGGGTGGCTCAGTCGGTTAAACATCTGACTCCTGATTTCAGCTCAGGTCATGGTCTCACAGTTTGTGACACTGGGCCCCGCATCAGGCTCTGTGCTGACAGTGCAGAGCCTTCCTTGGATTCTCTCTCTCACGCTCTCTCTCTGCCCCTCCCCAGCTTGCTTTCTCTCTCTCTGTCAAAAAATAAACCTAAAAAAAAAAGATAAAATTATTAAATACTGGAAGAATATTCAAGAAATATTTCCATATAGATTTTGTATAGTCAGAAGTAAAAAGATCAAAGTAACTGCCACATGCTGACTCTGTGAAATAGAAGTTAATACTGTTAAGTCCACGGTATTAAAGCAGGAATGTCAAAATGATGTTAGTGTGAAACTGAAAATATGCAAATTTACACTTTCATGTTAAAAAAAAAACGGAAAAATCTCAAGTAAATAAATCAAGAGTAGGCAACTAAGATCTCCTCCCCTAAAAATACACTTATGCTCTAACAA